>NC_056739.1:509778433-509835933 GCF_019279795.1 Protopterus annectens
TGTGTGTGTGTGTGTGTGTGTGTGTGTGTGTATGTGTGTGTGTGTATCTTTGTCTGGATACACAAAGGCAAACATCTGCTGTAATTTAAAAATTCCACACATGCATTATAGTACCATCCACTGAATGTGGTTATGCTTTTACAAATTTGCTGTAACTCCTGCATTTTCTATAGCAAATTCCAGCGCAGGATTTTCAAGAGTCTAAGTATCTAGAGTAATCCCTTCAACTAAATTACTTTATTTCTAAAAAACAAATAAGTCTAGTTCCAGATCCTTCAACTACAAAAGGGAGAATGACTCCAGATGATTCCATCTATAGGTTTTATTGTGATAAGTGCTTTTAGCCTTGTAAACTTCTTCAGATCCAGTTCTTAATTCTAAATGTTCTATGATAATGATGCTGTTATAAATATAATTACAGAGGAGGCATAGTACTCTGTGGATCAACCTAGTTCCACCTGATTGGCCTTTCACCTTCTCAGAATACAGACATCTGATTGCATGTTAGACTCATCCTTATTTGCATACGGATACTCACAAGTAGTGCTTGGTAAGCTCATGAGTCCAACACTTGGAACTTTAACGTGTTGCTAAAGTTTGTTATTGACCAGTCCTCCATTACCATAAAGTCTGCCTGTTTTATGTATAAACTCATAATTAATCAATTTTACTTGTGTTGCCACCAGACTGAATTTTACAAAATGGTTTACCGGCATTTTTTGATCAACAAACATCACTACATTGTTTTAAAAATATCTTCTTATCTGGCCCTGTAATTAGATGTTAGTTTCAGGTTATTGCATCTTAATCATCATTGTCACTGTCATTTTCTTGCTGAGTTTTTAGTTGAGTGTAGAACAGAAGATGCTGTTACAAACAGTTATTAATAGGGCATATAAAATAATGCATGATAACAAAAAGGATCAATCAGCAGAGGATAGTAAATACTGGGAATTGAAAATGGAAAGGCACTATACAAATGAACCATAAGAGCCCATTTGTATGCCTCTCAAGTATGCAACATAGTATAGGAGGATTAGAGGTTTTGCATGGAAGTGTTTGCATAGGTAGCTTTACACCCCAAATGGATAGTTTCATAGTTTCATAGTTTAGTACTAGGCTATCTGTCCTGGGGCATTTGTAAGCCTAGCCATAGTGATGTGGCTTTTGCCACCCCATGAAATGGTACAAAAATGCACAGAATAGATTGAGAATACTGTGCCTCTGTCTAGTAGTGACACAGTGAAGGTCCCCTTATATAATAGAATTAGTTTACTGTGCCCCTGTCTAGTAGTGACACAGATGTGACCCCTGGGGTAAACTTTCGATCTCCCATCCACTCATCAAGATTTCTCTTGAAGAGAGTCAGTGAGGGGCTCTGCCTAATATGAACTGGGATCTTGTTCCAGAGCATGGGAAGCCTCTGGGTTATGAATCTATCCCTCCAGCATGTCCTATTCATACTTTTGCCGAGGTTTAAGTCTTTAGCTCTCATGGTTCTGATGGATTTGGATTTTTTGAGGTGGAGCATATCCATCAGTTCCTGATTGGACATGGCCTTGTACGTCAGGCAGAGATCACCTCTGAGCAGGCGGTATGCTACTGAATAGAGCTGGAGTTTCTTTAGTCTGGCAGAATAAGACATATGTTGGAGACCCTTGATCCTCTTGGTGAGGTACTTTTGTGGTCTCTCCAGCTGTTGCAAATGCCGGGTGAGGTACGTACCAAATGGGGCATTGTACTCAATCATGGCTTTGCAGACCAGGCTGGTTAAGCTTATGGGGCGGTAGTTCCCACGGTCTATGGAGGTACCCCCTTTGTGGAGTGGGACCACTGTTGCTGTACGCCAGTGTTCAGGTACATA
Source organism: Protopterus annectens (assembly GCF_019279795.1). NCBI lineage: Eukaryota > Metazoa > Chordata > Ceratodontiformes > Protopteridae > Protopterus > Protopterus annectens. The sequence continues at coordinate 509,780,298 of NC_056739.1, forward strand.
TCCTGTAGTAAGGCTAAGGTTAAATAGCATTTTTATGTGCAGGTTTAGCTCCTCTTGGAGTTCACGTAGCACGCAACCCGGGATACCGTCAGGTCCCATTGATGCTGTGTTTTTAGCTTTGTTGAGGGTGGCTCTCACTTGGACAGGTTGATAGCAAATGCTGGAATTGTGAAGGGAAAGAATGTGGCAATTGGTAAGATGTGTTTCCAGAAATCTCATGAGATGGCCGAATTTAAAAATTTTCTAAAGGGTATTTTGTCAAAAATGTTGGGGGAGCAAATTATTGCATCGAAGGAAATAATTATTTTGAGATGGGATACAGAAACTTAATTGCCTTGTCGTACTAAGGTATTACTAACTTTAGTACAATTGGTTGCCAAAAAGCAATTAGCAGAAAATAGAAATCAAAATCTAAACATACTTTAACTAAAGTACTAAATGTTGTAAAGGAGATACAAGAATTGGAGGTAGGATCTTTAGAAAAAGGAAGGAGCAAGCTACACAGAAATAAATGAAATCTGTGGGAACAATACTTGGAGTATTTTATTCAGGAGGAGCAAAGAAATTTACTTAAGTCAGGACTTGAGCAATCTAAGTGATGTTGGAATGAATATTAATTGTTAAAAAAGAAAACATATATATATATATATATATATATATATATATATATATATATATGTATATAAAATGCATGAAAATGAAAATGTTTGTAATTATTTTTTTTCTTTTCTATTAGTGTATATGTATCTCTGCCATTAAAACATATATGCAAAATTAAGGAAGGCGTTTAAAAATTGCAGATGGAGTGTTATCCTTAGAGGCATTACTCCTCCTCACAATGTATCTCAATTTCAAGCAAAACACAAATGATCTTTACCACTGTGGCATCTTAAAAAGAAATAACATTACATCTAAAAACTGAAGTTCTGTGATCACCATCTATAGCCTGACATAGTAGCCGTATTTCACTTAAGCAGTAATAATCTAATATGTTGATTCAGATTATATGATTTGCAGCACTGTGTGTCAGCAAAATACTCCAATTGTATAGACACCACAAATGGGATAACTGCATCAGATTAAGCTGCATTTTATGTAAAATGTTTAGCCTGATAGCCATTTTCAAAATGTGTGTGAATGCAGGTCATTATTCCAGCTTGATTATTTCAATGGCACATGTGCTTTCTATAACACATCTCACACTTTTTTATCACCATGGCCCAATTTCATTGTTTTGCTCTTTTTGTATAAAAAAGGCACTCACATCATGAAGATAAATCAACAATGAATCACTATGTAGGATACAGGACAGATTATTAGACCAGAAGTGTCAGCTGTAGAATTAATTCTTACATGATGGACTAAACCCTGCATCAAGCCTGAACCTGACTAGCTATTATAACTAAGTCTGAGGCTGACATACTTGGGTTAAGTTTACTTTCAACAGCCATCCCATTTGGCCTATTAGTTTAAGTGATTTTTTTTGACTTGGTGCATCACTGTGGAAGAAAACATTTCATCCCTGGCTAACCACTGCAAATGTACAGTATTCAATTTAATCTTTATAAAGCTAAAAACAGTACTTTGTTAGCAGAGCTAAATCAGCATAATCATAAAAATAACCTTCAAATGGCAGAAAATTAATCTTTTAACTCATTTACAGGTGAGTGAAGCCCCCGGGAGCATCTGTAGTTACATCTTACTGACAACTCTAGGCATCAAATATTGCCTGCTCATACTAGAATCAATTATTCCAAAACCATGCTACATACAAAGCATTAAAATATATCATCTTAAATCTTACACAGTGGCAAACTCAACTTTATTAATATTTCATCTCTGTCTGGTGCAAGCATAAGTAGTTAGTTGAGTGTCTAATGGAGCCACACAGTGTGTGTGTGTGTGTGTGTGTGTGTGTGTGTGTGTGTGTGTGTGTGTGTGTGTGTCTGTATGTATGTATATAGATAGATATATAAATATAGATAGATATAGATAAATGGATATATTGATAGAGAGATATATAGATATATACAGAAAGATAGACAAATAGATTACATACTTCATATCTTACATTTGTAGTATGGAACACTATCATTTTATTCAAGCATGTCTAATTTTTATAGACATTTACACTAAATACATAATGATCCATTAAGCAGTCCTAATGAAAAGAAGGTTATAATGTAAGAAACATTCAATGTGTTCATATTCATAAATGCACTATAAATGCATGGCTTTGTCTAGAGTTTTAATCCTCAGAATTTTGAATGCATACCTGTAAAATGAAAGCAAGACTATGTGCAGTGAAAGTGATGGACTATTTCAGAGAGTGGACCAGTACTCTTATAGCCTAGTAGCCTAATGGAGCAATACCTAATTAATTTAGAATAGGGAAATAATGCAGCAGCGTGAAACTGATAAAATGCAACTGAAACACACAGCCAGAATTATATATGGATGATTGTATTCAGCTGAAGTGTATATAATATTACAACAGAATGGATAATCTGACTAAATTAATTAGAAACATTCAAACAAAGAACATTTCAATTTTTCTCATTTACTAACTGATACAAGAATAAAACGAGGCTTTAACAATGAAATGGTTGCGGAACTGGTTTAGTCATTGCTCATTCTTGTTTGATTTACAGCCAGTGATTGTGGAATTATTTAAAGTTTTTTATTTATTTAAGACTTAATTGTTTTGTCTTTAATTCTAGGAAGTAGAAGTATAATGTTGCAGAAATCGTTTACTGAGTATGAAGGTAACAAACTTGAAATAACATGCACTTACGATGCTGTTTATAAATCCTATGTTAAATTCTGGTGCACAGGCTATTACAGAATCACCTGTTCGATAGTTGTTCAAACAAAAGGAAACAATTCTATTGAAAATGGAAGAATAATCATTAAAGATGAACCTACACATAACAAGTTGTCAATAATTTTAACCTCATTAAAACTGGAAGATATAGGATGGTATTGGTGTGGGATTGAACTCAATAATGGAAGACCTATAATGGATTATACAGAGATTAAGGTGTTAGGTGGTAAGAAATAATATAAAGTGAACTGTTGCTATCCCATTAAAATACATAGTGACTTGACAGCTACTCTGCAATTTTCATATACGGGTACTAATTATTTAATGAGTGACTGTATTGTGTACATTATTGGCCTCATTCCCTTTAACTGTAAAATATATATACATTCAGCTGACTGCAGAAATTAAAGTCCCATGTTGCATAGTTAAATTTCAGTTTAGACTTCTGGCATTGAGTAGCATTACTTCTAGTTTCTTATCCCATGTGATACCTATGGGGGTGGGTTTGTCTTTTGAACCTTACCTAAAAAAGGCACTATGGGGGTGACAAGATCCTTTGGCAATATCCAACAGGCCACATATGACAGGTGAAAGCCATCCCTAGTGAAGCATCATGTCTTGTCGAGCATGTCATCCCAGGCTGACAAGCATTGGATCCCCTTTCACTGACACCAATACTTAAGCCAATTGTTGTAATTGATCATCTTGTCTTCATATTGTGGCATCATGTTTGGTGAGGGTAGGATGATACTCAAGGTCATCAAGTTTGCATATACTACATGGTGGTAAATGTTGTTTAGCACTACCTTACATTGCTTAACACATGGCAAGCATGCCTTGGGTTGTGCTTCAGGGCTGCCTATGTCGGATGCACATACTACACTCCCTGCACATGTTTGAAAGCAGGTTGTGTCAACTTAGGCATCCCTTTCACTATATGTGGGAGTCAGAGAGAGGTATCATTTCCAGGGTTCCTACTGAGCCAGTGTATGTGCTATGTGTTGCCTCTTTGCCAAGACCAAGGCATACTGGGCACACCTCCTTCTGCCTACTGGGGCAGGCTCAGGTTTTTCCTCCTCCGAGTCACACTCTGCCTGTGATGGCCTTGGCAATGGTGGGAGGCTGTTTGGCCCAGTCCTATGCTGGTCCTGCTGCAGCTGTTTTTGCAGAATCTTATTATGAACATAGCACATACCATGACAATTTGGGTACATGTAGTTGGTGAGTATTGCAAGACTCCACCAGATGTGTCCAGGCATCAGAACTGTGGCTTGAGCAACCCAAACACACGCTCAATTACATTCCATGTTTGTGCATGTGCCTCATTATGGCGTTCCTGTTCAGGTGTGTGTGCGTTTCTGATGGGTGTCATCAGCCACGGCTCCAGTGCATAGCCAGCATCCCCCACTAAGTGACCATGTGGGATGTCCCCATTGGCAAATGTCTGGTACAGCTGCGTCAGATGCCAGATATGGGAATCATGGTAGCTTCCAGGGCAGCTAGCACACACATTCATTATTATGCCCTGGGCATTACACACGACCTGGCAGTTGATGGAGGGGAAGCCCCTGCGGTTAATGTAGGCCCTACCCCGCTCACCGGCTGGTGCTTTGATGCATATATGTGTGCAGTCTATTGCACCCACTACCTCAGGGTATTCTGCTATTTGCTGGAAGAGACACATATTGCTGGCCAATACCTCACGGGAATTGGGAAATATACATGATCACCGACATGTGCTGACATGGCATCCAGGAACTGGTGCAGTACCCTGGATGCTGATGCCTGTGATATCCCCATCATACCACCAGTTGGTCTCTGGAAGGTACCTGTTGCTAGTATTCTTAGGCCAACACATACCTTGGTTTCCACTGGGATGGGTTCCCCTCTGTTGGTTCTGTGTGTGAGGCGTGGCCTGCACAGCTCAACAATTTGCTGCAGGAGGTCTCTGTCCACTCTATAGCGCTCCACTATCTCCAGCTCATGTAACCCCTGGTAGGTGACCCTGGGCCTGTACACTCTTCTCCGTCTCCTCACGGTGGATTGTCCGGCAGCATTTGCATTGTCACCACCCACAGCATGTTGCATATGTCGCCTTATAACAGCAATGGCAGCCCCTAGCATTTTTTGTCTGAGTGAAGCTTTTTCAGTTTTCACTTCTAGTAGCTTACTCCAGTGTTGTAGTGTCTCTTGAGAGAAACAAACTGCATTGTTGTTTGCAGAGTTTTAAGTGCTGGGCTGGGCTAGTGTTCTGCCTGTGTAATTGCCTGATTCTGATTGTTTTCACCTGCTAGCTCTACTAGTATTCCCTGGTAGCTTCCTACTATTTGTTGTGCTTCCTTTTTCCTTTCTGTTTCCTCAAGGGGAGCAATGCGCATACAAGCGCAAACACGCTCACACGCGCACACACATGCTTACACGGACTAAAACTTGCTTATTTGGGTTAAAACGAGTGCACACCAGCGCAAACACACTTACAGGTCTTTAAACAGCCTTATACATGCTTACTCCGGCTTAAACATGCACACTCATGCTTTCACGCGTGCACTCTGTCTTACACAGATTTACAGGCACGCACACGTGCGCATACCCGCTCAGCAAGAAACTTTGGTGTTATCCACAGTATACACCTTCCATTTCTTGGTTTTCCCTGGCCTACCTGTTGACACACCTCTTTCCATGATGTCTAACTGACAGCTGACACATGCCACTCTGCTCCTATGAGCTTCACTGCTTTCATACATAACCCCCTTGTGATGTCACCTATCTCCTACTCTGTTACTCCCCATATCCTACTCCTACACTCCACTGACTGTGTTCATTTGCTATGCAAAAGTGCGATTCACTATCCTAACACTCATTTACATAGGATTGCCTACTAATGCTTGGTTACATGTCTTAGACTGGGCTTCTCCCCTTAGCAACCCCTACTTGGTGGCCATGTTGTCTTCAGCCTGCTATTCCCTTACATTGTAATTTAACAGTTTTCATAGATTCCACGTTTGTGGCTTTTATTTTCTTATTTTATGATTTTTTTAGCGCACCCCATTTGCGCGGCACTGCGCTATGCTTAAACATCGGAAATCGCCTAAAAAAAGTATTTTTATTTTAATTTTGCATCTGGGAACATTTCCAATGGCCATATATTTGGCCATTGGCATGCTTCCTCAACCATATGCAACCTTTATTTGGAGCTGACAAGGCTCCATTGTGCTATTTGCAGAACAGTACTCAGTTGTCAACTGAGTACATTTCTGCAGCTAACACGGCTCCTACTCGAACAGGTTTGTGCTTCCTGGATCGCAAATTTACCTCATTTGCATGCCTTTCAGCTGCAAGTGAAGTAATTTGCATATCCCAGCCCTGTTCATGTAGGAGACATTTTAGGAGCTCTCTTACACACCCCATACAAGCTGTTCCTGGATCGCTCGTCGGACATGATGGCTGCATGGAGTCTTACTCTACTCGTACACTCCATGCAAATCATCGTGAATCTGGCAGCTTGTGCTTTCAGTATATAGAAATGTTTTTGCTAATTTTACCTCCTGGAGAGAAGTGGGGAGTGAAGTAAGCATTTTAACCTTTCAGAGTTCTGCATTGTCTTAATTTTGACTGACTGAATTATTTTATATATTTTCTGGCATAGTTTTCTGTTTCTCATCTGTCCTGAAACTGCATTGTTTTCTGTTTTTCATCTGTCCTGAAACTGCTTCTCCCTATTCCTGTGGTGAAGTTAATAAAACTGGTCTAACATCTTTTGAGTTATCTGATTTCTTCAAGACTTGCTGATTTAAAAATAGTTTCTGTTTGTAAATTCCTGCATACACTGTTGGAAACTCCTGGTGTTCTGGCTGCAGTGTGATTCTCAAACAATCTGGAAATATATCGCTGATTGATAAGTATATTTCTTGGGTCTATATTGAATCAGTGAATGCTTAAAAAAGCGAACGCTGATTCATCGCCCCTAGTTCACCGAACACTGACAATCCTGAATGCTCAGAAAAGTGATTTTTTTCCCAGGGACAAAAATCACTGTTCCACCAAAAAAAAAAAAACTTAAAACAGTATTTAACTTGGGGGGGGGGTCTCCCCTACTTAAATATACCATCTCCGGGATCGCACCAAAGTGGAGGAAAAGGCAAACTCCTGAAACCGGCCCAGTGATTTTTTTTCCCTGAGAAAAAAATCGCTGTTCCGGGTGTTCAGCATTGTCAGTGCTCACTCAAATGGGGTCAATGAATCAGCATTCGCTTTTTTAAACGTTCGCTGATTTAATATAGACCCTATTTCTTGGCATTTTAACCTTTCAGAGTTCTGCATTGTCTTAATTTTTCCTGACTAAATTATTTTATATATTTTCTGGCATTGTTTTATGTTTCTCATCTGTCCTGAAACTCATTGTTTTCTGTTTCTTATCTGTCCTGAAACTGTCCCCCCACCCTATTCTTGTGGTAGTGTTATAGTTGGTGGCTTTGCAGTTGCCCGTCCCTACTGTAAATTTGATCTGGGACACCCCTCTCAGTCTGGTGTTCACTCTACTTAATACAGAGAGAATATTTGAGAAGGCCAACCCACTTAGGTTCTTAACCTTGAACTTTTCTTCTGCTCCTTCTTCCTCTCTCCTTGCACTTTACTAAAAAAATGCACTTTATTTTGCTTTTGCCTCATTTTAAAAGTGCTCAATTGTATTTATTCTGCTCCATTTATTACTGCTTGGTAGTAATCTGATTAAATTGTAACTGTTACTCTAAGCTCTTTGGTTTAGGCACTTGGCTCAAAACCAGTTGTTTTACATTAAGAAGGTTTGTGGTCTGCACTGTTGTGAGAGGACAGGTAGCTTACATCCTTCTAATTTGGGAATTGCTGATTGAAGGCTCAGTGTCTGTTATTCTAAAAGTGTATTAGTTCTGGTTAAAGCACTTGGGCTTCAGGCCAGTTATTTTTCATTAAGAAGGTTTGTGGTCTGCACTCTTGTGGAAGGAGAGGCTAGATTCTGCCCTTCTGAGCTGGGAATTTCTGGTTAAAGGTTTATTGTGCCTGCTTATTTGAACTTTTTCTTTCTGAAATTGGTGCACCTTGGTTGCTGTAGCATAGACTAGATTCAGGCCTGCTGAATCTAGTTTTGTTTGTATAACTTGAGCACTAATTCAGGCCATCTCTTTTGGAGAAGGTTCCCCTGCACCCTAGTGGCAGGAGTGTGCAGTTAAAACTTGTCTGATTGAAAACTGCTGGAACAGGGCTCAGTTTTGAGCTTTTTACTGGTTAATTGGGTAATTTGTTTAAATCAGTTTGCTCATTTTCTATTGTTATATAGCAATTGCACTTTATTCATCTGCTTTTACTGTATTTGTGTTTGTTTCTTCCTACTTTATTACTTTATTTTATTTTTGCTGCTTGTTCTTAAAAGTACTTAATTGCATTTATTTTGCTGCATTTATTACTGCTTGTTAGTAGCCTGATTAAATTGTAGCTGTTATTCTAAGACTTTGGTTGAAGCACTTGGGCGTCAGACCAGTTGTTTTACATTAAGAAGGTTTGTGGTCTGCACTGTTGTGGCAGGACATGTAGCTTAAATCCTTCTAAGTTGGAGTTGCTGATTGAAGGCTTAGTGTCTGTTATTCTAAAAGTGTATTAGTTCTGGTTTAAGCATTTGGGCTTTGGGACAGCTATTTTACATTAAGAAGGTGTGGTCTGCACTCTTGTGGGAGGAGAGGGTAGATTCTGCCCTTCTGAGCTGGGAGTTTCTGGTTAAAGGCTTAGTTTGCCTGTTTATTTGAACTTTCTTTCTGAAATTGGTACTCCTTGTTTGCTCTAGCATAGACTAAATTCAGACCTGCTGAATCTAGCTTTGTTTGTATAACTTGAGCACTAAGCCAGACAATCTTCTTTTGGAGAAGGTTCCCCTGCACCCTAGTGGCAGGAGTGTGCAGTTACAACTTGTCTGATCGAAGACTGCTGGAATGGGGCTCAGTTTTTAGCTTTTTATTGGTTAATTGGTTAATTTGTTTAAATCAGTTTGCTCAGTTGCTACTGTTATATTTAAAATAAAATACACTTTATGCATTGCCACTTAACTAGGGTTAAACTATTCCCGGCACCATAAAGCCACGTTCTTCAAATTTTTCCTTAGAACTAGCCAGCACTAAAATCTGTTTCTTTGAGCTGATCACTTGTTCAGAACTCATTGTAAGCACTAAATAAGCTACAAATTACTACATCACTCAAATTTCCTCAATTGTCTAGAGGAAAACAGTTTTTAGTACTTAATAAAGAAACACCTATCCAGGCATGTCTAAGGGTCAGCTCCTGGTGTTTTCTCCTGTCTACCTGATGAATCTGGGCATCTTGGGGCAATGCAGCAATTGCCTCATGTACACAGACAACCCTCTCCTCCTACCACCCAACACTACAACCTGTGAGAGATGCACTTATATAGCCAAACTGGAAGCAAAGCTCTCTTCACCCAATACTGGACTAGAAAGTCAAGAGGAGAAGGTAAACACTTGCACCATACCACATTCCTCACATAGTCCTTCAACACCTACACAACCAAAACACACACATACATTCATTCGCGGAGGCTCTCAATAAAAATTTGCTCAAGCAACAGAGATGTCCAAAGCAGAAACACAAGCAACTTCTTCCTCCCCAACACAACCCAAATGACACATATTCCACAAACTGAGTGTGCCACTCAACCACAGCCCATAAGGCATAACAACGTACCCAACACTCTAGTCATAGGTGACTCTATAATCAGGCACACTGATGTCCCACTCACCAGGCTAAACATGGAGAAAGTTACTGTCAGCTGCCTGTCGTGTGCCAGGATCCACCACATAATGCATGCACTCAGGTCACTCCACAACAAGTACAAATATGAGTCTGTCATTGTCCATTTTGGTGTGAATGACCTGAGACATACCTCCCTGGACTACATGAAAGGAGACATGGAGGAGCTTTCCGATCTTGTAGCCCAGGCAGGTATTACCATAGTCCTGAGTAGCATTGTGTCATCACCATGAATGATAGCACATTAGAAGGACAGAATGATTGACTTCAACAACTGGCTAAGCTTCTGGTGTCATTCTAAGGGGATCCAGTATCTGTCTGCCTGGGATGACATGATCGACAGACCACAATGCTTTGCCAGAGATGGCCTGCACCTTTTACTCTTGGGATTCTGGATACTGGCTAAGGCTCTTGCCACCCCTATAATGCCTTTTTTAGGCAAGGTTCAAATGACAAATTCACCACCTTAACAGGTACAAGCAAGCAAAATCTGAGGGTAATGCTACTCAGTGCAAGAAGTCTAAACCTCAAAATGTATTCACTCGAGGCACTCCTTAAAATGGAGAACATCGACATCTGTGAGGTGACAGAGACCTGGTTCAAGGCTCCAGAGAGCACCCCTGCATTACCAGGACATAATTCATACCACACCTTTTGGCCACCTAACCTGGATGAAACACTAAAGGCGGAGGCTTTTCCATATTCATTAAGGATATCCACACCTCCAGACTAATTGCTCAGCATAATGCATCCGAGATTATCCAAGTGCAACTAACTCTGGGCAAGACCACAACGTAAATTGCTACAAATCCTCCATCATGCCCCAGGATTCCCCACTCCTCATTTCATGATACACTGGAAAATATTAGGGTACAGCCCAACACCCTAATAATGGGCAATTTCAACTACCCCACCATTAACTGGGAAAACTACTCATGTACCAACTCTTTTGCACAACGTTTTCTGGAATTCATAAATTCCAATGCCCTGCATCGACTTATCCACACCCCCACCAGGGGCAGCAATATCCTAGACCTGTTCATTACCAACATGGGCGACCAGTGTTCCACACCAGAGGTCAATTCCTCATTGTTCAGATCCGACCACAAGCTAATCACCCTAGACATCCACATGCCACCCCACCCCCCCATTATGGAAACCACTGTAAAAATGTCTCCAAAGCCAACTTCACACTTCTTAAGACAGAAGTGGCAAACTTCATGACACCCATGCAGACAGACAATAGAGATACGACTGCTGAATCCTACACAAATGCACTTTATAACCACTTGCACGAGTGCATGGATCGTGATATCCCTAACAGAACCAAGATGCTATCCTCCAAAAAAAGGAAGCCAATCTGGTGGTCCTCGGCCATAAACAAACTCTACAACAGAAGAAAGAAACTGTTGCAAAAACGAGTAAAATCCCATGATTAGAGGAACTCCCTGATCAGCCTCAGTAAGAAGCTGAGATCCCTCATAAAATCCTCCAAAGCTAGTTATGAAAACAAAATTGCCACTGATTCAAAAGAGAACCACAAAGCATTCTATAGCTATGTCAATAATCTCAATGGCAACACTCAGATCTGCTCTGAGTTACAGCACAATGGCACTAAATATACAGAACCAACTGATATTGCCAACATTCTAGCAGATAGGTTCAGTGCTAACTTTACCCCCCTCTCACCTTCTAAAGGTTCCATCTCTATACTGGAAAAATTCAAGGTTCCTGTAATCACAGCTGCACAGATACAAACCACACTCTCCAAAAGCAAGAACACAGCTTCCAGGGGATCTGACTACATCCCAGGGTGCATTCTACATGAACTGCAGAATGAGCTGGCACCCCACCTAAGCACCATGTTCAATCATAGCATCACCTCAGGCTTTGTGTCCACTGAATGGCACACAGTGACAGTTATCCCACTCCACAAAGGGAGAGCCACCATGGACCCTGGGAACTACCGCCCTATTAGCCTAACAAGCCTGGTCTGCAAGGCCATGGAATGTGTCATCATGGATCTTATACACAAAGACATTGGTAATCTCCAAACTCTGGACCCCACCCAGTTTGGATTTGTAAAAGGCAGATCATGTCTCCTTAACCTGATAGACTTCTTTGAAGCAGTCACCAAAGCCGTAGATGCGGGTAAAGTGGTTCACACAGCCTATCTAGATCTCGCCAAGGCTTTTGACACCATCTCCCACTCTGGAATTACAGATAAACTCACTAAACTAGGTATAAATCCATGTGTCACAAGATGGGTTGCCAACTGGCTCACTGACAGAACCCACACTGTAAAAGTAGCAGACTTCAAATCCGACTTCAGACCAATGACAAGTGGAGTGCCACAGAGTTCAGTCCTCGGTCCTCTCCTGTTTGGTATCTACTTTTCTTTAGTACAGGCTAACACAGAAGGTCATTGGCTAATGAAGTTCGCAGATGACTGCAAACTAGGAGCCATAATCGAAACTCCTAATGATGTGGATATCCTACAAAAGGGCCTCATGGAGACAGATGCCTGGTGTCAAAGCCATGGTCTCAAGTTCAATGCCAAAAAGTGCATTGTCATCCCCTTTGGTAAAAACTCTGTACCCATGAGCTACCACTTAGGTGGTAGTCTCCTTAACACCGAAAGTGTGATAAGAGGCCTTGGGACACAGATGAACAGTAGACTCTCCTTTGATAATCACATCACCACAGTAGTCAGGACATCCTTCTACGTGCCACACCTCAACACAAAAGGTTTCTCATCCAGGAAAAAAGAGGTCATTGTTCCCCTCTACTCGTCACTCATTAGACCCATTATAGAGTACAAAGGCCCTTTTGGGATGTACCTCACAAGACATCTGCAATAACTGGAAAGGTCACAGAAATACTTGACAAAGAGGATTACTGGCCTCAAACAGATGCCCTATGCAGACCGTCTCAAAAAACTCCAGCTTTACTCCATCGCATATTGCTTACTCAGAGGCAATCTCTGCCTAACATACAAAGCTATGTCAAACCCAGAGCTGTTGGACATGCTCCACTTAAAGAAATCCCAATCTTTTGAGCTACACACTCTAGGGACCTAAACCTTGTCACTACAATAAACATAACATGCTGGAGGGATAGATTCCTGTCCCAGAGACTTCCCATACTCTGGAACAAATTACCTATCTATATCAAACAAAGCTCCTCATTAGCACTCTTCAAGAAAAATCTTGATGATTGGATGGGAAATAGGAAATTCACCTCGGGGATCACCTCTGTGGCTCGGCTCGACAGGGGCACAGGAAAATAATTTTCTTGGGTGACGAAAGCCAGGGTACCTTTTTGGCTAGGCTTATATAGGCACTAGGGCCAATAGCCTAGTACCTACCTATGAACCTATGAACCTATGAACCTATGAACAATCTCTTCTTCTGCTCAGTAATTTAATATCTTTCACCCATTTGTTGACAAAGATCAAGATATGATTCCTAGCACTTTAACACATACAAATACCAAAGCAACAACTGCACTCTCACAAACTAATAAGGATGAAGGACAGTAGATTAAATTAATGAATTCCAGTCCAAAGTCTCAGCTTTGTGCAAGTCAGATCCTAAATGCATAAAAAGCACCCAGTGGCTGAAATGTGATGCAATACCCCTACAGGCCATAATAAAAATAAATTAATTAAGTAAAATGTCATTAAGTAGGGTTTACAATAAAGCAGCAACAGAAAACTTTGAAGCAAAGTGCATTCACAGGTGTTTTCTCAGTCACCATCATGTCTACTCCCACAATAAATTGACAGCTTTATACGTATACACACACACACACACACACACACACACACACACACACACACACACACACACACACACACACACACACACACACATGCACACAAAGACCCATGGTAATGTCCAAAAATCTAAGACAGTCGAACTCCCAACTTGGTTAGAATCATAAAAGGATGGTTGTTACATTTGCCATGTTTAGATTTTTCACCTGCCTAATCAGGTTTAAAGCAAAAATTTGGCGTGATTTACAGGTGAACAGGTAAATACTGGGTTATCTACCCTTGCATGCTATTTTTCACTTTCAGTGGTAAGAATCAGACCCTGTACTTTGTGATTGTGAGATAAAAACCTTAACAATTACACCAATTGTAGTAATTTCATTTGTTGGCTTTCAGCCTCTGAGGAATAGTCATCATTGTTTTTGAAGTACTATTTAGTACTGCTAGGAGAACTGGACTGGGTCAAGGTAGTTGGGTGTTTATTATTACATTACTTATTTTAACTAGTTTGATTTATGTTTTTCAATGTGTAATACTTTAATGGTTGCTATGACAGAATTATTTATGGACAGAATTCTAAGTAATTTTCTGCTGCCAACTTGGAAATTTACAAACTTTATCTTTTAATTTGTTTTAGTTATGGAATAAGGTTACACTAGATGAAGATACCCATCGCTTTTTTCTCTTTAAAATAGAAATGGAAATTTATGGATTATTTGGCTGGACTGCATATTTATACATACCTGTTCTACCAATGCTTCCTTGCTCTCCATGAGAAGCAATGTTATAAAAAAATAAATGGAAAAACATTGCAAATTTAACATGTTATCAATAAGCCATGAAGAAATCACCCAGCCAGCAGAATTCAAAGAACATACTTGCAGAAGCCTTCTCCACAAAATTCACATAAGTAAATATATATATATATATATATATATATATATATATATATATATATATATATATATATATATATGTGTGTGTGTGTGTGTGTGTGTGTGTGTGTGTGTGTGTGTTTTTGTAAATATATATATATATGTGTGTAAATATATATATATATATATATATATATATATATATATATATATATATATATATATAACAAATCCCAAAGCGGCAAGCAGCAAAGTCACGAAACTTCGTGATAGCAACAGTTCGTAATATCACTCCGTGGTAGTAACACAAGCCAATTGTAGAATGGAAGCCAAATGTAGAATATCTCAAAAATCCAAATGTAAACGTAGAGCAGCAAAAAAAGATTTATTAAGTGCAATTGGCTTGTGTTATATTATTTTGGGCGTACTTCATCCACTGAGTTTTTCATATATATATATATATATATATATATATATATATATATATATATATATATATATCAGAGTGCTACAGATATGATAAGAGACAACTGCAGCCATGGACCCTTATCAACAAAATGTAAATATATGGACATATCACTGGCATGAATTCACAAAAAAGGCGGGATATGTCAGACTCAAATAACTTTAGAGCCTTTAAAATGACCAGTATCCCACCTAATAACACAGAGACACTCATATTTTAACATACAAAAAGCAACATAATGGATTTAATCCTATTACATAAGGAACAGGATGAGTTTAATAGTGGAAGATCTTGTCTTTTGACTCTTATGGCTCTTTCTGAAGAAGTAATGACAGCACTTAACAAAGACTTTCACCCCATACTTACCATAACCTTGTTATTTCCTTCAACACAATTTCATTAAGCAATTAAAAGAATATAATGCTTTGTCTTGTAGGCTTTACTGATGCCTTTTGCTGATGACACCATCTCTTTAAATCAAAAGACAAAATACAACCAGCCTACCTTGTGAAATCTTAATGCACGTACACCATTGCGTATCGCTGAGTGCCTCTTTATTAGTGCATCTAAAAATAAGTACCATGCATGTGTGTGTGTGTGTGTGTGTGTGTGTGTGTGTGTGTGTGTGTGTGTGTGTGTGTGTGTATGTGTGTGTGTATGTTTGTCTGGATACACAAAGGCAAACATCTGCTGTAATTTAAAAATTCCACACATGCATTATAGTACCATCCACTGAATGTGGTTATGCTTTTACAAATTTGCTGTAACTCCTGCATTTTCTATAACAAATTCCAGCACAGGATTTTCAAGAGTCTAAGTATCTAGAGTAATCCCTTCAACTAAATTACTTTATTTCTAAAAAACAAATAAGTCTAGTTCCAGATCCTTCAACTACAAAAGGGAGAATGACTCCAGATGATTCCATCTATAGGTTTTATTGTGATAAGTGCTTTTAGCCTTGTAAACTTCTTCAGATCCAGTTCTTAAATCTAAATGTTCTATGATAATGATGCTGTTATAAATAGAATTACAGAGGAGGCTTAGTACTCTGTGGATCAACCCAGTTCCACCTGATTGGCCTTTCACCTTCTCAGAATACAGCCATCTGATTGCATGTTAGAATCATCCTTATTTGTATACGGATACTCACAAGTAGTGCTTAGTAAGCTCATGAGTCCAACACTTGGAACTTTAACGTGTTGCTAAAGTTTGTTATTGACCAGTCCTCCATTACCATAAAGTCTGCCTGTTTTATGTATAAACTCATAATTAATCAATTTTACTTGTGTTGCCACCAGACTGAATTTTACAAAATGGTTTACCGGCATTTTTTTGATCAACAAACATCACAACATTGTTTTAAAAATATCTTCTTATCTGGCCCTGTAATTAGATGTTAGTTTCAGGTTATTGCATCTTAATCATCGTCACTGTCATTTTCTTGCTGAGTTTTTAGCTGAGTGTAGAACAGAAGATGCTGTTACAAACAGTTATTAATAGGGCATATAAAATAATGCATGATAACAAAAAGCATCAATCAGCAGAGGATAGTAAAGACTGGGAACTGAAAATGGAACGGCACTATACAAATGAACCATAGGAGCCCATTTGTATGCCTCTCAAGTATGCAACATAGTATAGGAGGATTAGAGGTTTTGCATGGAAGTGTTTGCATAGGTAGCTTTACACCCCAAATGGATAGTTTCATAGTTTCATAGTTTAGTACTAGGCTATCTGCCCTGGGGCATTTGTAAGCCTAGCCATAGTGATGTGGCTTTTGCCACCCCATGAAATGGTACAAAAATGCACAGAATAGATTTAGAATACTGTGCCTCTATCTAGTAGTGACACAGTGAAGGTCCCCTTATATAATAGAATTAGTTTACTGTGCCCCTGTCTAGTAGTGTCACAGATGTGACCCCTGGAGTAAACTTATGATCTCCCATCCACTCATCAAGATTTCTCTTGAAGAGAGTCAGTGAGGGGCTCTGCCTAATATGAACTGGGATCTTGTTCCAGAGCATGGGAAGCCTCTGGGTTATGAATCTATCCCTCCAGCATGTCCTATTCATACTTGTACTGAGGTTTAAGTCTTTAGCTCTCGTGGTTCTGATGGATTTGGATTTTTTGAGGTGGAGCATGTCCATCAGTTCCTGATTGGACATGGCCTTGTACGTCAGGCAGAGATCACCTCTGACCAGGTGGTATGCTACTGAATAGAGCTGGAGTTTCTTTAGTCTGGCAGAATAAGACATATGTTGGAGACCCTTGATCCTCTTGGTGAGGTACTTTTGTGGTCTCTCCAGCTGTTGCAAATGCCGGGTGAGGTATGTACCAAATGGGGCATTGTACTCAATCATGGGTCTGATGAGGGAGGAGTATAGGGGTACAATGACATCCTTGGATCTGGATGTGAATCCCTTCATGATAAGGTGTGCAAGGTAGAATGTTTTTCTAACCACTTTGGCAACGTGGGTGTCAAATGAGAGGTCGCTGTCGACTTGGGTCCCTAGGTCTCTGATTACTTTTTCTGTACTTAGTGGGTTGCTGTCTATGTGATAATTTGTGGGTACTTTGTTTTTCCCAAAGGGGATGACTATACATTTTTTGGCATTTAGTTTAAGGCCATGACTCCGGCACAAGATGTCCATTTCTGTGAGGCCTTTTTGTAGGATGTATGTGTCCGCTGGTGAATCGACTATGGTGCCTAGTTTGCAGTCATCTGCGAACTTTGTCAGCCACAACCCTCCCATGTTTGCTTTAACATCTGAGAAATAAATTCCGAAGAAGAGGGGTCCCAGGACAGATCCCTGTGGGACACCACTTGTGACTGGCTTTGAGTCTGACATTGCTCCAGTGATTTTAACTTTATGGGTTCTGTCCTTTAGCCAGTTTGCAACCCATCTAGTGACATAAGGGTTTAAGTTTAAGCTGTTGAGCTTATCTATGATGCCTGAGTGGGGTATTGTGTCGAAGGCATTAGCCAAGTCCAGGTAGGCTGTATGGACTGCTTTGCCCTCATCAATGGCTCTAGTGACTGTTTTGAAAAAATCAACCAAGTTCAAAAGGCAGGATCTGCCCTTTACAAAGCCGAACTGGGTGGGGACAAGTGTCTGTAGGTCCTCAATGTCTCTGTTTATGAGTTCCATAATGATTCTTTCCATAGCTTTGCAGACCAGGCTGGTTAAGCTTATGGGGCGGTAGTTCCCACGGTCTGTAGAGGTACCCCCTTTGTGGAGTGGGACCACTGTTGCTGTACGCCAGTGTTCAGGTACATATTCTGTAGTAAGGCTAAGGTTAAATAGCATTTTTATGTGCAGGTTTAGCTCCTCTTGGAGTTCACGTAGCACGCAACCCGGGATACCGTCAGGTCCCATTGATGCTGTGTTTTTAGCTTTGTTGAGGGTGGCTCTCACTTGGACAGGTAGATAGCAAATGCTGGAATTGTGAAGGGAAAGAAAGTGACAATTGGTAAGATGTGTTTTTGGAAATCTCATGAGATGGCCGAATTTAAAAATTTTCTAAAGGGTATTTTGTCAAAAATGTTGGGGGAGCAAATTATTGCATCGAAGGAAATAATTATTTTGAGATGGGATACAGAAACTTAATTGCCTTGTCATACTAAGCTATTACTAACTTTAGTACAATTGGTTGCCAAAAAGCAATTAGCAGAAAATAAAATCAAAATCTAAACATACTTTAACTAAAGTACTAAATGTTGTAAAGGAGATACAAGAATTGGAGGTAGGATCTTTAGAAAAAGGAAGGAGCAAGCTACACAGAAATAAATAAAATCTGTGGGAACAATACTTGGAGTATTTTATTCAGGAGGAGCAAAGAAATTTACTTAAGTCAGGACTTGAGCAATCTAAGTGATGTTGGAATGAATATTAATTGTTAAAAAGAAAACATATATATATATATATATATATATATATATATATATATATATATATATATATATATATATAAAATGCATGAAAATGAAAAATGTTTGCAATTATTTTTTTTCTTTTCTATTAGTGTATATGTATCTCTGCCATTAAAACATATATGCAAAATTAAGGAAGGCGTTTAAAAATTGCAGATGGAGTGTTATCCTTAGAGGCATTACTCCTCCTCACAATGTATCTCAATTTCAAGCAAAACACAAATGATCTTTACCACTGTGGCATCTTAAAAAGAAATAACATTACATCTAAAAACTAAAGTTCTGTGATCACCATCTAATAGCCTGACATAGTAGCCATATTTCACTTAAGCAGTAATAATCTAATATGTTGATTCAGATTATATGATTTGCAGCACTGTGTGTCAGCAAAATACTCCAATTGTATAGACACCCCAAATGGGATAACTGCATCAGATTAAGCTGCATTTTATGTAAAATGTTTAGCCTGATAGCCATTTTCAAAATGTGTGTGAATGCAGGTCATTATTCCAGCTTGATTATTTCAATGGCACATGTGCTTTCTATAACACATCTCACACTTTTTTATCACCATGGCCCAATTTCATTGTTTTGCTCTTTTTGTATAAAAAAGGTACTCACATCATGAAGATAAATCAACAATGAATCACTTTGTAGGATACAGGACAGATTATTAGACCAGAAGTGTCAGCTGTAGAATTAATTCTTATATGATGGACTAAACCCTGCATCAAGCCTGAACCTGACTAGCTATTATAACTAAGTCTGAGGCTGACATACTTGGGTTAAGTTTACTTTCAACAGCCATCCCATTTGGCCTAATAGTTTAAGTGATTTCTTTTGACTTGGTGCATCACTGTGGAAGAAAACATTTCATCCCTGGCTAACCACTGCAAATGTACAGTATTCAATTTTATCTTTATAAAGCTAAAAACAGTACTTTGTTAGCAGAGCTAAATCAGCATAATCATAAAAATAACCTTCAAATGGCAGAAAATTAATCTTTTAACTCATTTACAGGTGAGTGAAGCCCCCGGCTTACTGACACCTCTAGGCATCAAATATTGCCTGCTCATATTAGAATCAGTTATTCCAAAACCATGCTACATACAAAGCATTAAAATATATCATCTTAAATCTTATACAGTTCCAAACTCAACTTTATTAATATTTCATCTCTGTCTGGTGCAAGCATAAGTAGTTAGTTGAGTGTCTAATGGAGCCACACGTGTGTGTGTGTGTGTGTGTGTGTGTGTGTGTGTGTGTGTGTGTGTGTGTGTGTGTGTGTGTGTGTATGTATGTATATAGATAGATATATAAATATAGATAGATATAGATAAATGGATATATAGATAGAGAGATATATAGATATATACAGAAAGATAGACAAATAGATTACATACTTCATATCTTACACTTGTAGCATGGAACACTATCATTTTATTCAAGCATGTCTAATTTTTATAGACATTTACACTAAATACATAATGATCCATTAAGCAGTCCTAATGAAAAGAAGGTTATAATGTAAGAAACATTCAATGTGTTCATATTCATAAATGCACTATAAATGCATGGCTTTGTCTAGAGTTTTAATCCTCAGAATTTTGAATGCATACCTGTAAAATGAAAGCAAGACTATGTGCAGTGAAAGTGATGGACTATTTCAGAGAGTGGACCAGTACTCTTATAGCCTAGTAGCCTAATGGAGCAATACCTAATTAATTTAGAATAGGGAAATAATGCAGCAGCGTGAAACTGATAAAATGCAACTGTAACACACAGCCAGAATTATATATGGATGATTGTATTCAGCTGAAGTGTATATAATATTACAACAGAATGGATAATCTGACTAAATTAATTAGAAACATTCAAACAAAGAACATTTCAATTTTTCTCATTTACTAACTGTTACAAGAATAAAACGAGGCTTTAACAATGAAATGGTTGCGGAACTGGTTTAGTCATTGCTCATTCTTGTTTGATTTACAGCCAGTGATTGTGTAATTATTTAAAGTTTTTTATTTATTTAAGACTTAATTGTTTTGTCTTTAATTCTAGGAAGTAGAAGTATAATGTTGCAGAAATTGTTTACTGAGTATGAAGGTAACAAACTTGAAATAACATGCACGTACGATGCTGTTTATAAATCCTATGTTAAATTCTGGTGCACAGGCTATTACAGAATCACCTGTTCGATAGTTGTTCAAACAAAAGGAAACAATTCTATTGAAAATGGAGGAATAATCATTAAAGATGAACCTACACATAACAAGTTGTCAATAATTTTAACCTCATTAAAACTGGAAGATATAGGATGGTACTGGTGTGGGATTGAACTCAATAATGGAAGACCTATAATGGATTATACAGAGATTAAGGTGTTAGGTGGTAAGAAATAATATAAAGTGAACTGTTGCTATCCCATTAAAATACATAGTGACTTGACAACTACTCTGTAATTTTCATATATGGGTACTAATTATTTAATGAGTGACTGTATTGTGTACATTATTGGCCTCATTCCCTTTAACTGTAAAATATATATACATTCAGCTGACTGCAGAAATTAAAGTCCCATGTTGCATAGTTCAATTTCAGTTAAATATCAGCAAAGGAGGAAAGCTGTGTGTGTGTGTGTGTGTGTGTGTGTGTGTGTGTGTGTGTGTGTGTGTGTGTGTGTGTGTGTGGGCGTGTGAGACAGAGAAAGTATGTGTGTGAGAGAGAGAGTGTGTGTGTCTTCAGGGCTGGGGGTTACTTTAAATTCTCTAAGATGGCTACCTAATCTCAGGGCTATAATTGCTGGTGCATTTGCCCAATAAACAAAATGTATTTAAATGGACACAGCATACACAGGCACTTCATGTATATTCTTTCTATTTTGGAGCATTTCGCTACAGCTTGAATACCTTGACTAAGATAATGTGTGCTGTGATAGTGGCCGGCATTCAGAAAGACAGTGACATAGCATGGTATGGCACAGAGAGAAGAGGAGCAACATTTAGCTAACACTGAAGGAAATGGCAAAAATTGTACAGTCTGTTTTAAGACTGCCACATGGCACAATAGCATGCTGTTCCAACTGACTCTTCATAAAGAAGTTTGGCTTATCATTGTGTTGTGTATTGTACTGCACACTGTCTTGATGTCTGAGCACTGTCAATAACAATGAATTTAATTTTGGTTTGCTTCCATCCTCATTATTGCTAGATTGAACCTCCCCCTTTTTGACCTACCTAACTTATATAAGTTGGTATCGCCATGCCA
Source organism: Protopterus annectens (assembly GCF_019279795.1). Taxonomy (NCBI): domain Eukaryota; kingdom Metazoa; phylum Chordata; order Ceratodontiformes; family Protopteridae; genus Protopterus; species Protopterus annectens. The sequence goes on from NC_056739.1 coordinate 509,802,231, forward strand.
TACTCATAAGTTGGTGATATTGTGCCAGTTTGGGCTCTTTCTACTGACTGACTGCAGATGTCAGGAGTTATTTACCAGCAGTACATACTCAGCACATTTAAACCTGCCATCTAATTTTTGTAGCAGTCTGTATATTTTATCTCATTTACTGTTTAGAAGTCAGTGGGAAGAGAAATGTACTTTTGCACTTACCTAAGGAAGCAATATGGGTTTCTAGGATGCATATTGTGTCCAGGTGCCCACTGATTACCCCCCCCCACACACACACACACTCATTCAAGAGCTGATAGTAACAGACACTAAGTCTCCTTCACAGTCTTACATCATAAACCCCCTTTTCCTTTAAAATAGCCACATTTCTCCATAAGTTTACTTCACACAGTTATCCCTTCCTCCATAAATCCCGTCTCAGTTAACATTCACTATATTTCAATAGCCTGTCTCTTATCTATTCTTCTTCGGTGAGATCATGTTGGAGGACTATTATAAACACTAAAAATATGAAACAGTTAGTTGCATTTCCATATTTTATGTAGATATTTATGGTTTGGACTAGTGCATTATTGTGCAGATATAACAGATATATTGATAAATAGGAAACTGAATCTTGTTGATTGTTACTTGCAATAATTCATTATGTCAGTCATCGACCTGTAGACAGAACAACCACCCTGTATTGTTGTCAAAGCAACAATATAAAGGCATATACTTCCTTTGGTTTTATTTTTTTCAGATATTGTCTTACAATAGCATAAAATTGAACTAAATTAAAGCAGCATAATATTTGAAAGATAAACACGAATGTTTTAATTTATATATGCACATCTACAAAATGAAGGGGAAACTAATAGGCATTGCAGTTTCTGCAGATGGTCACTTTTTGTTAAAATATAGTGTTGTTTTTCTGCCAGAAGTGCTCTAATATGCATGCATAGTACTGTGTGTGCACACTTTCTTAGTTGTAGTTTCCTCTCTATCTTTTTCAGCTACTAAAGTTTGTGTCTCTAAATTGTGGATCGCTCGTCTTGGCTGCGCTTGTCATTCATCAGTGGAAATCTCTGGAACAGGGTTACAGTTCTCCACTGACATACTGGATGTATTTTGTACACTTACAGAGCTATATCCCTTTTTTTGAACATTTTTCTGTGTCACTGCACTAGTCATTCATCACAGGAAAGCTCTCAAACAGGGGTGCAGTTCTCCCGCTGACATACTGGCAGTATTTTGTACACTTACACTTTTATAATCCTTTTGTCTATAACACTAATACCATTTTCTTTCAGAAATCTTCAATAAAAAATATTCATCTATGGACAAACCTCTGATACTAATGTGTAAACCACTGTCTACAGAAGTGTGTTCATATTTTACAGTTTATGCAATTCAAATCATTTACCAGATATTGCAGATATTATGAAGTCACTTTTCAGAAGCAGATTTTGTAGAAAAGCTCTTGGGAGGGAAGATGTTTCCTGGCTTAGAAGATTTGAGAAAACATATGCATTAGTTAGGCTCCTGCTGTTTAAGACTGAATCAGCTAAAACTGAAAGTTTCATTTTTGGCAGTAGATGCCAGAAATACCTTGGCAGCCCATTTTCCACAATTGCATCTGAACAGTTATTAACTCAGTGGCATAATGGAATGAAACCAATCAAATGTCCTTGCATGAGTGGTAGCCAGTCAAAAGGTTTCCACTGACTTTTCCTAAAACCTTTTTTTGCCATTGTGTTGGGTATTGTACCCCACAAGATCCTTCTCCTTAATCTCTTTCTCTCTCTCTAACAGCAAAGCTGATTCACTGTTTTAATTCCCTTCTCACTACCTTTATACCCCCCTTTTTCTGACCTCCCAATCCAACATATGTTAGTCCACCCATCCCATAATCATTTCCTTTGGTCTTCTGTGGCAGATATTGCCCCTGTTTGGGTTCTTTCTAATGAGGGCAAGACCAGTTTACCAGTTATACATATTCTGTACATTTAACTCTGACATTTAACTATTGTAACATTTTGTATTGTTCATCCATTTAGCATTTGGAAATCAATAACAGGATACATTATTCACAGACTACACTTACCTAAGGAAGTGATACTTGTCTGCTAGGTTATAGATTGCTGACAGATAGAGATCAGGTGGCCTAATGGTTAAGGTGTTTGCCTTGCAAGCGCAAGGTATGGGATTTGAATCTCACAAGGGATAACTGGCTAGGCTTAAAATGACTTGCAAGGGCAGTCAGCCTAGTACTAACCTGTAAACCTATGATGAATTTTGTACAAACAACACCCTAGCATAGTAATGGACCAAGGCCCCCCAAACATTCCTGTGTCCTGTTACCTGACTATCTGTCCCCAATTACCATAAATACTGGTCAAACCTGTTGGTGCATATTATTTTCTTCTTTCTTTTACAGTAATCAAAGAGATTGGATTCAAAACTTTTTTTTTTCAAATTTTATATAAAAAAACATTGATGGCCATTTGCTAAAAACAAAACAGTTTAATATTCAAAACAGACTTAGCATGAGCAACAGTAAACTTTTCTTCCCTTGAAATTTACATTCATTGAAAAAGGGAGGGCATTGGGCCAGTGGTGGATTAGGTGTACATTTATATACTCGTGTATCCCCCAAACCCAGCAATTATATCTACATCGTTAACTGCATCCTTTAATAATGACCAAAGTCACACATGTCAAAATTGTTTCAGACAAATACACAGCAGCCAAAGTGTTCTAGCTTAATTCATGCACACATGCACACTAGTCCCACAAAGCCAGATTAAAGACTATTTAAAAATGACAAGATGATAAAAGCATTAAGGTATTTTCATCCACAGAGAGTCCCACGCCCATCACTGCCAACAACTATAGTCAGTCTGCTGACTGTGCACATCCATTATTGTTATGAAGAACTAAATTATATGTTCTTTATTTAGTAGCTTTGGATGAACTACATGAATTTGTATAAAGATTAGTAGCATCATACCAGAAGATTCAACCATGTGTAGCACAGGTTAAAAAGAGGAGTATTAATGAGAACAAATCAAATATTAATCACTGATAACAAATGCTAAATCAATATTCACAGTCTCTTCAAAAGTCATCCGGATAACTTGGCGTTAAAGAGAACTATTACTAATGTAAAGATTGCTGCTGGCAAACAACTTTGCATTTCAGTGCTTCATTGACAAATGCAGTGCCTGCTGCCTTTGAAGAATAAAGTAGCTATGAAACATTAAATAAATGGTCCACTGATGATATTGCCATAACATTAATGAATTAGATCAGGTATGCAGTAAGGAACAGCTAGCAATAATGACAGCAGGTTCAGACTTAGTGGGCATGCAGTCCGGGAGACCATTAATGGGCCTATCCTAAATTTCCAATTGCTCTAAAACATTGGTTAAGTTACTTGCTTAATGGCACCCAGTAATAAATGAAGGAGAAAATATTCAAACTCTGCACCCATGCCACAGGAAATCACTCATTAACAAGTTAGAGCTTTAGTCCTCTGGACTAAGTGCCAGAGTAACAGCTTTTAACTGAATGCTGAAATTCTTTAAAATTTAATTTGGGAGAGAAGAATGTATCACAGCAATATGTAACAATGACTACATAATGGCTGCAGAAATCAAATGGCTCTGATCATCACTACAAGTAATGCAGACTACATGATCTGACAAAGGTCAACCCCTGTGCAGTTGTGGAAGTTGTAAAGAAGGTACTGCAAAATATATTACTAAAATGCAACATGTTTAGACTATATTACACAATCCAAGCCTACAAATGAATTTGATTCATTGGCAAATAATACGCAATCAGTCCACAGACTATTACATACTCAGGAGAAAACCAGAAAGGGACCAAATGTGAGAATCAAGGGCTGTACTTTGTGTCTGTGAAGTCAACACTTTAGCCATTATGCAAACCCTCAACCATTCTTTAGTGCAATTAATAAAGCAAATCGATTTAATAACAATATAAACGGAACAACAGTTTTTATTAAACAACCCACAAGTCATACAAAACTCAAAAACATTAATGCATATAACATACTGTTTTTTTTGGGGGGGGGCTTACATGCTTGCAGAACACCTACAACTCGTTTTTGACCTTCCTATGTCTTTTCTGTCATGAAGATATAGCTATCCCATCTGGCTTTACTCATTACAGATTTGGCCTACTTGAAGAATGACTACTAATGCAGTATTTTGCAGTATACACATTCAGTTGATAGTGCCAGATCATGGCCAGAAGGGGCCTTATATGGGGTAATGAATCGGCTCCCAACCAGACTAATATGTCATTACTTGGCTGACTCTTTAGCATTACCATAAACACTGCTCATGTCTGTCAGTGTACAATGCTATTCTCTACTTCTACAATTTCATAGAGAGTTAGATTTAATTTACAACATTTATTTCAAATTTGCCAAAAAAAAAAGCACTGACAGACATTTTGTAACCAAAACAAAACACTCTACATTTTAAACAGACTTTGCATTAGAACAGTAAACTTCTCTTCTTTTGAAATTCATATTTAGTGAAAATGCATCTGGTAGCCCATTAAACTCTGAGACATGCCAAGATTCATACTCAAATAGCATATAGTGAAATACCAATTACAAATTATTTGTGAAGATTGCAGTAATTCAAAAGAAGCATTGCATTTGCTAACAGCCTGGGACACCCCACTGGACACACTTATCCTTTTTCAGGAGCAGCCCAGGAGTACTCTCTGATGAAAAAACTTGGCAGTCACATACAACAAAGGAAGGCTGGTGGAATCCAGCCATGTACTACAAAAAGCAGTAAGGCTGTGAGCTACGTTAGATAAACTGTTGTAATCAAACAATATACTACCGAAAGCAGTAAGGCTATGAGTGTCGTGTTAGATAAACTGTTGTAATCAAGAAATGTACTACTGAAAGCAGTAAGGCTATCAGTGTCGTGTTAGATAAACTGTTGTAATCAAACAATATACTACCGAAAGCAGTAAGGCTGTGAGCTACATGTTAGATAAACTGTTGTAATCAAACAATATACTACCGAAAGCAGTAAGGCTGTGAGCTACATGTTAGATAAACTGTTGTAATCAAACAATGTACTACCAAAAGCAGTAAGGCTAAAACAATGTACTACCAAAAGCAGTAAGGCTGTGAGCTACGTTAGATAAACTGTTGTAATCAAGCCATGTACTACAGAAAGCAGTAAGGCTGTGAGCTACGTTAGATAAACTGTTGTAATCAAACAATATACTACCGAAAGCAGTAAGGCTATGAGTGTCGTGTTAGATAAACTGTTGTAATCAAGAAATGTACTACTGAAAGCAGTAAGGCTATGAGTGTCGTGTTAGATAAACTGTTGTAATCAAGAAATGTACTACTGAAAACAGTAAGGCTATGAGTGTCGTGTTAGATAAACTGTTGTAATCAAGAAATGTACTACTGAAAGCAGTAAGGCTATGAGCCTCATGTTAGATAAACATTTGGAATCAAGCCATGTACTAAAGAAAACAGTAAGGTTACGAGCATCGTGTTAGATAAACTGTTGTAATCAAGCCATGTACTACAGAAAGCAGTAAGGCTGTGAGCTACATGTCAGATAAACATTTGGAATCAAGCCATGTACTACCAAAAGCAGTAAGGCTATGAGTGTCGTGTTAGATAAACTGGTGTAATCAGGCCATGTACTACAGAAAGCGGTAAGGCTATGAATTAACATGTTAGACACACTGCTGTAGCCCTAATATACTACGTTTCACATGTCAAATGTTGGCAAAAACAAGCTAAATAAAAGAGTATTTATTCATAGTTAAAATATGAATATCAAACTGTGATTTCATGATGTCTGATTTATTCAAAGCTCAACATTCATCAGGAAATGAGGGCACAAAAGATCACATCCAAAGACCATTGCTCATATGAGGATGCTCATGTTTGCTTCAACCCTTTTACTTCTTTTATCCAGAACGACTTTAGTAGTTACTTGATTTGTAGTCCAAAGGAACACATATGAACCTAGCTGAAATTAGATGAGGCAAAAAATTAGATGTTCTGCAAAACTGGTAACAGGTGAGAGCAGACTACTCTAAATCACTTAAATTAGTTAACCAAACAACAGGTTTTTCATCAACATGTATTTTATGAATGACGCAACTATGAAGCACTATCTCTGACATCAACAACAGACTGTGATTCTCAGTGATTTATCACAACAGATAAAAAAAGAAAGAAAAAAGTTAAAGGAAGCATGCATGTTGGTGAGAAGGATTTGACTCCTCCCTGCCATAGCTTAGGTGCAGAATTTGGATCTAGATAGTCCTGCTACTGGGGTCATTACAGAAACAAAAACTCACACGCGTGCACACGCATACACACACAAACACACACACACACACACACACACACACACACACACACACACACACACACACACACACACACACACACTCTGCTTAAGTGAAAAGACTCTGTTCTCTAAATGGAATCTATTCTTCATTCTGCAAATGTTCAATTCAGTACGCATACCTAAACTCCTTCAAAAATTTTGCTTGAGCAAAGAATGAAAAAACATCATGACTGGCAAACAGAGCAGACCACACAGGCAAATCAAGAAGGACAAGTTTATTATCCCAGTTAAATGCTTTCATGCTAACTCATAAGGACTTCATCAGAACTGGGGATTACATCAAATCAACATTTAAATAGATATTTGAAAGAATCACATGATAAAATATAACACCCCCCCCCAATAAATTTAAAAAATTAATAAAAAATTAATAAAGCAAAGTTTGCTGATGACACCAAACTGGGAGCAGTCATAGAATCTCCAAATGATGTTAACATTCTACAAAAGGATCTTACACAAAAATGATTGGTGCCAAAGTCATAACCTTAAACTCAAGTGAAAAAATGTATTATCATACCTTTCAGTAAAGGCGATGTTCCTGCTAACTACCACATCAATAGCAACAGCGTAAGTACTCACACAGTGGTGAGAGACCTGGGCACACAGGCTGACAGCAAAATTAACTTTGACAATCATGTCTCCACAGTGGTAAGAAGGGTATTTTATACTGCTCATCTCATAAGTAAGGTCACTGTCTTCATAAAAAAAGAAGTTATAACCTCTTTGTACTCTTTCCTCATCAGGCCAACAATTGAGTATAACACCCCTTTTGCTATGTACCTTTCCAAGCATTTGCAGCAATTGGAGAGAAAACAAAGGTTCCTCACAAGAAAAATTCTAGGTCTTCAGCATCTACCCTATGGGGATCATCTGAAATCAATGTCATTTTATTTTGTTTCATACAGACTACTCAGAGGTGATCTCTGCCTTGCATACCAGGCAATTCCAGACCCTGCTTTATTGGTAATGCTGCATCTCCGTAAGTCACATGTTTCACAGGTTACTCGCTCTTAAGACATTAACCTGGTATGTGACATTATAAGAACATACTTAAGGGATAGACTTGTCTCCCAAAGGTTACCACACCTTTGGAACAGGCTCCCGCTTCACGTCAAACAGGACACCTCACTGGCCCTTTTAAACACAATCTGAATAATTTGATGGGTAACCATAAATTCACCCCGAGGTTTCACCTATGTCCCTTTTGGACATGGTCAATAGGTGATGATCATGGAAGTAAGGGTAGAACTTGGCTAGGCATAAGGACTCTAGGACCATTAGCCTAGTAACTTCTCATGATCCTATAATACAAATAAATCATTACACAGTAAAAAAATGTGATAATTAAAATATGTATATATATATATATATATATATATATATATATATATATATATATATATATAGGTTTACTATCAAATTTCTGCTAATCATTTTTTGTGAGTAATGACTTACTCGAACAAAAATGACAAAAATGTGCACAGCATTCTCTCACAACAACGAACATGGTAATGTTGGTATGTCAAATATGACCTTATCGACAAAATGTTTTGCAGGGGCAAGCCCCCCTGCACCCCCCCAGGCCTCCTGCTAATTATATATTCTAGCTCAAAGATTGCACTACAGTGAGGAAAATGGTAAATTTCCCATTCCCCACTACAGTGTGATGCTCAAAAACATCAACAGTCAAAAACATGAAGGCAAGCTACATCTTGACATTTCATAGGTGACAAGATTTCCACTCTTGATTTTTAACTTTTGGACCTTAACTCCTGACCATCTGAATGACAGTAATATAAGTTTCAAACTTTTGATAGTAAACCAAATATATATATATATATATATATATATATATATATATATATATATATATATATATATATATATAGGATGACAACACCAGTGGAGGAGCGGCGGGTCTGGGGGGTGAGGGGAGGGTTGGCGGATTTAGGGCTGGAGGTGGGTGCGGTGTAAGGTAAGTGGGTTAGGGAGTGAGGGGTGATAGGGGTAAGGAGATTGGTCTGTGGGGATAAGGGTGGGTTAAGTGAGTTAGGGAACCATATATATATATATATATATATATTTAAACCTAGGGTTGAATTGCGTTTAGTTTCACTTGCTAGAGTAATTCACAATGTTCAAGTGTATATTCCTAAGGGTCCCTCTGGGGTTTTGAACCACTTGATTAAGAACAAAGAAATAAACTTTTTTATTAGTGTTACACACGGTGGATTGGATACTCTAAATTGGCCTAGGTTGTGATGTGGAGTGTGCCTTCTGATTAGTGTTACACACTAATTTATGTCTAAAAAGAGCATTAGATGTCTTTTCAGCCTTAATATCATAATAATGTTCTTGCATTCACTTTTTTAAGTGATGTTCCATTTAACCAACATAGAAAGCAAAACACGAATTACAAAAAGCTAAGTAAACTACACCCTTACTATTACAGTCATATTGAGCCATAAACTTAAATTTGTCATTGATACTATTCAGAGGATATTCCCTTCCTTCAAAAATATATTTACATTGGGCAGGATTCACAAAGCCTACGTGTAAGAGTTACAAGGCTTACACGGAGACTGCAGTTAAACGGTGTGACGTCAGCATGCCATGCATATGCATGAGGGCATGCTGAATCACACCTAAGGCTAACATGGTCCATGTAAGACAGTAGGGGGTGTGTCCATAGGGCGTGCCCTGCAAATGGACATGCCCCCAGAAGAGTAAAAGTCCCGAAAGTAAACCCCCACGACAGAGTCCGTGTAAATGTGAATAAACACAACACAACACATGCCCCCCACAGACTATGAACATAAAATGTATAAATGAACATCTTATATTTTTTTTTATAAGTTGTAAAGATGTTTGCCCGTGAGTTCGCTCGTTTGCGCGGGCATGCCCATCACTTAGCCACAGTCAGCAGTCAGTGGAAAAGCATATAAGAACTAAATATGCAAAGTAAGACAAAAAACAATAGCGTAGCGGTAGAGATGTCGGCTGAAGAAGAGGCAGTCATGGTTTGAGCCCCCACAACATCAATTTTTATTTTTAGTGAAATAAGCACGAAACAAGTCCCTGAGATATATGTACATATATAAAATTATATTTTATGTAAAATGTAATGAAATGGGCCATGTATTTTGAAGAAATGTGAGATAAAAAAAAAAATGTCAGATGTGCCCATAGCTGAGCTACAGTCTAACAAGTTGAAGATATCTGCTTGTAGGTGAGCAGTGTTTTAACAGGTGTAAAATGAGTGCCCATAGGTGAGCAGTGTTTTAACAGGTGTAAAATGAGTGCCCGTAGGTGAGGAGTGGTTTAGTAGGTGTAAAATGAGTGCCCGGGGTTGAGCAGCGTTTTAACATGCTGAAACTGTGTGCCCGTAGCTCAGCTGAGCATAATATGCGTGCTGACAGCCAAACGACGCGTAAACCAGAGTGATCCGTTTGCGCGGAGCTGTGCACCTCGCCAACAAGATAACCGACGGGCAACGTTGAGCAAGCTGTATCAAAACTGCCTTTACACAGACACACCTCCTAGCCTGTGTAGACAGTCATAAAATATAAAAAGCAATGGCCAGGTTTGAACCCAGGATACCATACACCATAATCAAAGTACTGAACCACTAAGCCATGACAGTTGCACTTAGAAATGCAGTAATAGCATATATATAGGAATGACTAGAAAGAGGAGCATGACAAAGCAGGTTTTGTAAAGCTGATACAATTCCAAAATGGACAATCACAAATAAGTGTGGGAAAAACGGCATATATAAGCCCCATAGGTGGGAATACACAGCATAACCGATTGTGGAACCGACTTGCAGCCAGGAGGTGTAGGAGAGGGTAGTTGCTTCCGAGCACAGAGGTGGTGCATTGAGGAGTCCAAATATATGGTTTGGCTCCTCGTCCATGATCGTGAGGCCCAACTCATGCAGGGCCAGGTCCTGTGGGGAGCATATAGGGCTGAGGCATGGCACATGATCTCACCAGTGCCACAGGAATACCAAGGACTGGTGAACAGGTCCGTCACCACCATGCGGACCTGAAGAGACGGAAGTAGGACCAACTGAACCGTTGGATCCAGGAGGCCCAGCAAATGCCCAACGCCCCACTACTGAGTAAGTTACATGTAATTATTTATGTAAGAAATTAACCTAGCTGATATTATGGAGATGTGTATTCCAATATTACTTCATTTATATTACAGCTGCAGGTGTCCGTTCCATGAACCATCAAGCCTATGCCGATAGGCTGGTGTGGTTGCGCCACCAGGCAGGTCAGTAATTCTCTCCCTGTAACTGTAAAAAAATATATAAGTATGACAGTTAGCAAAAGAGTGCAGTATAGTCATTAATTAATAAAATGTGCAAGTAACAGTGTAAGAGAGTTTGCAAGTATTGCTTGATTACAAAAGTGTGATGCAGCCTGTAATCCAAACATAAAAATGAAACAAGTCTGAAATAAAGATGTCCCACCTGTAATATAATAGTACATAACCTGCAGCAGGCTGAAAAGTACAGCTGCAGAAGCTGAGTAAAACACATGTGTGAAATATATCCCTGTTGAAATTCTGAAACATGGCATAAGTGAGACTGTTGGAAAGGATTGTTATAACTAAAAGTAAAACATGTCAATAAAGCCTAGAATTAAGTACCATCCTGAATTGTAAAAATAAAACAAGTGAGAGTGTGAGAAAGAGGTATGAATCCACCAATAAAGTAGTAATAACTCCTGAATAAAGTATACTGCAGTCAGTACAGAATGAAAGAATGTGACAGGCAGAACCAAACAGCAACATGTGTTGAAAAAAGTACTGAAGCTGGAATGTGTGTCCCAAAATCTGGATATGTTGCTCTCAGTTTGCAATATGCAAATAGTATGGTTGTCTGAAATACCAAACATCCACAGTTGTCTATAGCCATATAAAGCAAATGTAGCAGGATGATGTAGCTGAACAGAGCCAGATATGAATGTGCATGAATAAATATGAAATGTATATTGATGTAGCAGTAACATTCCTATCACCAACCTGAATTAGTTATCACATAGGAAACTGTAGTCAAACCTGTAGTGTGTATATATCTGCAGCTAGTAGAAATGTACAGCATATGTATAGGTATTTGAAGTTGTTAATGAAATATTTCTTCACCCTACCCTATAACCACAAATAATCCATTCCACGTGAAATGGGTATGTGCATTCACAATTAACACCCCTGGACATTTGTCCTGTTGGTTCATACATATTTGCATGTACGTTGATGCATGTGCCCTGTTCATACATCCAAACCTGATGGCCTGTTGCCATCAATCAACCCTGCATGTCATTGGATTGTGTATTGCTGTCCAAATTATGCATGTGTTATGCTTGCTGTTCAATGTCTTGAATTTATGGGTGTTTGGTTAATGGGAATACTAATGCATGCTGTTGCAACTAATTGTGAATGGTATTGTACGTTACTAACTGAAACTGTCATAACATAATGCAAAACATAGGATGACAGGGAAGGAGGGTTCCAGCGGACCCACCTCTCCCACCTCAGCTGGCAAGTGCACCTGGCAGTAGTGCCCAGGCCGGACCCTCCTCCGGTGGCCCTGTGCCACCTGCGGGTGGAAGCACTGCAGGGGATAGGGCTCATTCCCCCTCTACAAGTGTGGCTGGAGGAGAAAATCCACTCACCCTCCGTAGTGTCCGGACTGTGGTGCATAGGGAGATCCGGCACACTGTGCTTGGGCCCCTACACCAGCTTGAAGCACGGGTGGCACAACTCACGGGTGTGCCTGCTGCCCGGCCTACACAGCCCCCAGCACAGCCCCATCCTGGGCAGTGAAGGTACAGTGGCAACTGCCCATGGGTGGGGATCTCAGTTCCACTGTTGCCATCTGTGGGCTCATGGGCTCGAGATATCCAAACATCCGTCCCTGTCAATTGTGTAACCCCCCCACATGTGTCATACACCACCCCTGTATGCGTCTTGTTTGTCTTGTCTGTTAACCTCCCCTACCTACCTCCCCAGCTATACCGACTTCCTGTGCCTGACATACCACTCTCACCTGAAAAAAAAAAAAAAAGGTATTTGAAGTTGAAGCACTCTGTACCCACAAAAAAATTACACCCCATACATAGCTGCCCATTTTGCACACATGTCTGCTGGACATGTAAACTGGCAATTACAATTGGCTGTACAACAAATATTATTGTTGTCCTCACACCTGTCTCAGGGGTGGAAGGTTTCACATTTCACACGAAATTACAAACATATGCACAGCTGTTTCTGAGGAAGAAATGGGCAGCTATGGGCCTTTCCTACATCTCTCCTGCAAAACCCAGGCTTGTTTTCCTACTGTCCTACCCTCTTTGTGCCCCCTTTTTCACCACTTTCCTATCTCCCCATTTTCTTTTCTTTAAAAGAAAATAGCGTGGGTGTGCGCGACAGTAAGCACTTTTAAGCAGTAGTAAGCAGGGTGTGCGCGAAGCTAAGCGGCAGTGTGCATGCGTGAGCTCCGCACAAACCAGTGCTAACTGCTTACAACTGCTTAAAAGTGCCTTAGTCACTCTGAATGACAAGGCCTGTAGTTTTCTCAGCAGCAAAATAAAATATCTCCCTCAGTCTCAAACCCAGGAAACACTAGTCTGCATGACTCACCACTAAGCCATGACTGCTATACAAGAACATTGTGCTGAAAGAAATATATCATAAAATAGTAGGAATTAATGTAAAGGGAATATAGCAAGTCTAGTACACAAAGCATGTCATGTATATTTACTGTCAAATCTAGTGGATTTGTAAAATAGTACTGTGTGCTGAGAAACAGTCATGCTAGTTGGTAGCTACTAGGTAATAATGTCACAGTAGCATCTGGCAAGCCACACACATACTCAGAGCAGGATAAACACTGCCATAGTTGAATAGTTAAGAGATCAGACATATCAACTGTGACTGAGTTACAGGGATGTCCCTGATGTGAAAACAAATGTCAACTGTGCCCCACTGACACCCTGTCAAATGTACTAACAGTAGGCAGAAAGGTGTAACTGCACATGCAATGGTAACTATGACTGACTGAAGGTATGCACCACCTGCATGGCACAAATGGTGTACTAATACATATGCTTGAAATAACCCACAGTCACAACTGCAGAGTATCAGAATATGTCATTGGAGTAACCTACTGCTATGTACCATTCCATGAGGCTGATAAAAGATGCACCAGAGAGTATCTGAGGCCTGCTCAGCAGCATGATCAAATACCCCTGTAAGTGTCAAGGCCCACACCATGGCCAGACCACACTGCATGCAGTAACACCCTACCACAACAAACACATAGGAAATTGCTGCCCAAACAGATTTAGCAAGCATTACAAGCTGTGAATGTAAATGGAAAATAGGAAATCCATAGCAACACATTACAGGAAAGACACCTAGCAGGCATACAATGACTGAATGTAAAGGCCAAATATTGAAGCCATAGCAACAGATTGCAAGAGCCACTGCTATATACCAGTTACACCACAATCCCCACAGGAAAGCACACACACCCATATACACAGTATTACTAGTCGTAGGTGTCAGTTTACATACACACGGAGAACAGGACACTGGAGGAAGGAATACTCAGCTTACAGAACAACATGCATGGCAGTGTCTACAACACAGCCTGAAATATGAGAGATACCAACCCTTACAATCACAGAACAGTGTTCACAGCAAACCAGCATGGTCCCCACCTTGATAATCTGAAAGGGCTACGCCTACCTAACAGACCTTTTTATAGCACAGTCCTGTAATCACAGTGAGAACTGCAATCACTACACAACAGGCTGCATGCAATTAGTAAATGCTGGCTAACAATTGGTGCAGAGGCCATCACATGGACATGTGCAGATACCTACAAAAGCATCCTGTACTCCCAGTCCACACATGCAATACTGTCATTGCACCTGCTGGAGGTAGAGAGAGAGAGGGAGAGAGAGAGAGAGAGAGAGAGAGAGAGAGAGAAAGAAAGAAAGAAAGAAAGAAAGAAAGAAAGAAAGAAAGAAAGAAAGAAAGAAAGAAAGAAAGAGAAAGAAAAAAAAAACTGAAACAACAAAGCAAAGAGGCTGACAGCAGGCCAAGCAACTGCAAGGCTACACAAACAGCTGCAACAAACACAGGTAATGTAAAGTACTACTATAATACTCTACATACTGTGAACCCTCCAGATGTGTTATTGGTCTGTATCTATGTATATGAAGATGTGCATAGGGCCGGGGACATACTGAAACTGTCATGGAAGGTTCCACATACATATGTATGTGACGGTAGCTATATGCACATAGCAATGTAAGTTGTAGTGCAATGTACAAGTAGGTTGTACAGTAATGGATGTTCAGCAGTACGTTACTGTGTGTTTACATATGTGGAACTAAAAAGGAGTATATATATATATATATATATATATATATATATATATATATATATATATATATATATATATATATATCGAGATATGTATGCATATATATATATATATATATATATATATATATATATAATATGCATATGTGTATACATAGATAGAGAGGGATGTAGAAATACATAGCCATATATAGTTTCACAGTGTCATAGTTTAGTACTAGGCTATCTGCAGACAGTGTATAGAATAGTTTTAGAAACTTGCCTCTGTATAGTAGTGACACAGTGAAGACCCCCCCTACATAATAGCATTAGTTTACTGTGCCTCTGTCTAGTAGTGACACAGAGAAGACCCCTGCTGTAAACCTATGATCTCCCATCCACTTGTCAAGAATGCACATGAAGAGTGTCAGTGAGGGTCTCTGCCTAACATGAACTGGGATCCTGTTCCACAGTATGGGAAGCCTCTTAGTGATGGATCTGTCCCTACAGTATGTCCTATTCATATGTGTGCTGAGGTTTAAATCCATAGCTGTCGTGCTTCTGATGGATTTGGATTGTATGAGGTGGAACATGTCCATCAATACCAGATTGGACATGGCCTACTACATCAGGCACAGATCACCCCTATGTAGGCAGTATGCTATGGAATAGAGCATGAGTTACGTTAGTCTGGCAGCATATGACAGTTGTTACAGACCCTTGATCTTCCTGGTGATGTACTTATGGGGTCCCTCTAGCTGTTGCAAGTGCCAGGTGAGGTACATACCAAATGGGGCATAGTACACAGTCATGGGCCTGATAAGGGAGGAGTATAGGGGTACAATGACCCCTTTTGATGTGGATGTGAATCCCTTCATGATAAGGTGGGCAAGGTAGGAAGTCCATCCAACCACTTTGGCAACGTGGGTGTCAAATGAGAGGTCAGCATTGAACAGTGTCACCAGGTCTCTGATTACTTTGTCTGTACTCAGTGGGTTATTGTCAATGTGATAATATGTAGGTACCTTGTCCATCCAAAAGGGTATGAGTATACATTACGTGGCATGCAGTGTAAGGCCATGACTCCGACACCAGTTGTTGGTGTCCATGAGGCCTGTCAGTAGGATGTATGTGTCAGCAGGTGTATCGCCTATGGCGCGTAGTATGCAGTCATCTTTGAACATTGTCAGCCACTACCCTCCCATGTCTGCTTCCACATCTGAGAATGATATGCCGAACATGAGCAGTCCCAGGACAGAGCCCTGTGGGACACTACATGTGACTGGCTCTGAGTCTGACATGGCACCAGTGAGTTTGACTGTAGGGTTTCTATCCGTTAGCCGGTTTGCAACCCATCATGTGACATATGGATTTACATTTCAGCTGTTGATCATGTCTATGATGCCAGAGTGTGGTATTGTGTCGAATGCCATAGGCAAGTCCAGGTAGGCTGTATGGACTGCTGTGCCCTCATCAATGGCTCTAGTGACTGATTTGAAAAGGTCAACCAGGTTCATAAGGCAGGATCTGCCCTCTACAAAGCCAAACCGGGTGTGATCAAGTGTCTAAGTCCCCAATGGCTCTGTGTATGGGTACCATAATGATCCTTTCCATAGTGTTGCAGACCAGGCTGGTTAAGCTTATGGGGCGGTAGTTACCAGGGTCTGTAGAGGTGCCTCCTGTGTGGAGTGGGACTACTGTTGCTGTATGCCAATGTCCAGGTACATATGCTGTAGTAAGGCTACGGCTGAATAGCATGTAATGTGCATGTGTAGCTCCTCTTGCAGTTCATGTAGCATGCAACCTGCAATACCATTGGGTCCCATTGATGCTGTGTTTACAGCTCCGCTGAGGGTGGTTCCCAGCTGGACATCTGAGATGACAGGGAGGTTACAGTCAGCTGGGATAAGTAATTCCACATGTGTGGGTGAGGGAGGGGAGAAACCTGCACTGAACCTGTCTGCCAGACTGTTGGCATTATCTGTGTGTTCAGTGTAGTGTTTGTCACTGTGAACTAACTGTGAACACAACTGAGGGTTCCCACCCAGGTGTGTAACATAGCAGAGGAAGGCCTTGTGGTTATCTGTAGTGACCATTGCAATGTCCCTCTCATTGTTGGCCTTGCATGTTTGTACAACAAAACGTATCTTTCTACTACTGCTGATCAGAGATGTTGTAGCTCTATGGAAGTATGCTCTGCCGTGCAGTAGCTACCTTCTGTTGTTATATAATTTGTTGAATGCTGGCTTCCACCAGACAGGACGCCTGCCCTTGGTGGAGAGGGTCATGGTTTAATTTGTGATTGCATGATCCATGCATTCTTAGAGATGTCTGTAGAAAGCATATGTGAAGGTGTCTGCATTGTGGGAAGTGGTTTACAGTGGCCCAGTGGGCATTAAGGATACCAACTCAGTTATAAAAAGTGTAAAGTCGGCATGTGAGAGGTTTCCCACTGTAGTCTTTTGTGGTGTAGGGGAGGTGGGATATGTATATCCAGGGGGATTAGTCTGTGGTCAGATGTGACTAGTGAGGGGTATACTTCCAGTGTGTAGCACATTGTCCCCATGTTTGTGATGATCAGGTCTAGTATATTATCTCCTGTTGTGGGAGAGGTGACTAGCTGTTCCATTGCATTTGACATAGTGAATTCCAGGAACCTTTGGGCTAGGGTGTTTGGGGTAGAATAATGCACCCAGTGCATGTTAGGGTAGTCGCAGTATCCCAATATGATGGTGTGTGGTGGGACATTCATATCCTCCAATGTCTACAGGAAGGCTGACTGTGGTCCCTGAGATTGGGAGGGTGGTCTGTAACATGCTACCAGTTGTATAGCAGGTTTGCCTACGGTTATCTGCACCTGGATGGTCTGTGATGCTTCATGTGTTGCCACTAACCTGGAGGTGTGTGTGCCCTCCATGAATATGGACACACCCCCTCCCTTTTTGTTTTGTCCCAAGTCCTGGGGCCAAAACACATGATACGGGGTATAGCCTGGTACCACTGGTGTGCTCTCAGGAGCCTTGAACCAGGTTCTCACTTACTGCACAGACATCAAGATTGGTAGAATATGTACGTACAGATATATGTAATACACACATACATATATAGATATCTGTAGAGACTCATACATATACAGATAGATCTGACTGACAACAGATATGACTGTATATGACTATCTCTCACTCTCTGTCCCACCCACCTCACACTCACACTCACCCTGTGTCTCTCTCTCACTCTCTCCCCCTCTCTCCCCACATCTATATGTATATATCTACATCTATATATACATATTTTATATACATATATACAAACAGATATATATCCATATACAGCTATAAATATATCAATATATATATATATATATATATATATATATATATATATATATATATATATATATATATATATATATATACATATATAGACTGTGTGAGGCACATGTGTGCAGATGTCTTGCAACAGGTGCTTGGTGTCACAGGCATGGAGTGAACACCAGTGTGGATACTGGAGTACCATACCCCATTCAAACACACTGACACCAGTAACCACCATATATGTACATGCCTGCCCACCACTGCATGTGTCAGGGGGAACAGAGTCAGCAAGTGTACAACAGGCTCCACATCAATATACACAGTGGCACACTAGTCCTGTTATACCTGTACATGGAATGTGTCAGTGGATATGGTGTGTCAGTTATGGATATGTAGGTCACTGTACCCCTCCACACCCCACAATGTCCTACATGGTATGTACCTCCCATGACAGCTACAGATATGGAAAAAGACACAGACATATGCAAGTAACTGTGTCAATGCACTCAAACACCACAGAGCGCACACAGACTACCTACATAGAGGTTACCACTGCTGGATATACATAGTTCGGTCACACCCATGACAGTTGTCTAACAACTATGGTAACACCTCCAACATCCACAACACAAATTACCTATGCCTGTCATCCTTGTAACTGCAGCATAGAGCACATGTTGGAGGTACAGGACCCTACACACAGATATGACATACCCTGTAGTAGACCACACAGAAATACGAAGCAAGGCTCCCCATGAGTAGATGTCAGACATACCCCTGCTGAATGTTATGCGGATAGGTAATATGCCATATGAGTCACCCTGTTTAACTGTTTGTAAGGAGCAGGTACGATCATAACACGTGTCACAAGGGGCAGGGTAGCATAACAGTATGCTGCTGTAGGCCCAGGGCCAAAAGCACACTACCTACCTAGGACACAATGCACACCCATGAACACATTTCAAACGGAATATGTGAGGTGGAATGAGTGTGCTAGTGACTAGGTGCATGTTGTGTAATGGTGTGATTGCTCACCATGACTGTCTGTCTGTCATGGTAGTGTGTGTCCTTGGTGTGAGGCCAGAGACAGGTGTGTGAGGTATTGCGATCAACACATACTACATTGCCATATGTTGTGCTGTGTTACCCTGTATGTCACTGTGGTGTAGGTAGGGTTATGGCAAGTAAGAGTAGTGTGCATTACCAGTGAAATATGTAACGTGCATTGTGTGCAGTGCATGGGCTGATAATGTTCCCCATACAGTACCTTGATACAAACCCCCAGTGTGAGGTTGTGTATTGTACCTGAAACAGTGTGTTGACTGCTGCAGTATACTAGTCTGTCGTATGGAGTGTGCCAGGTACTGTTGCACAGTTGTTGGATGAGCACTGATATCTGGTCATGTACATGTGTATCTCCCAATAGCCAGACATATGCTATATATGGTGCTTAAGTTATATCACTGCAGTTGAGTATTATGTGTATTATGTGTGCTATAGTTTGCTGACAGATATTGCTGACATTTTCCTTATCCTTTTCAGGGCCATGGTTCACCAGCGGAACCCTGTCTACTCCGCTGCAGAGGAGGAGGAGATACACCAGAGCCTGGTGCGGGATTTCACTGTACTCTTTTCCCGCACCAGCCAGAACCACCAGGAGAGGGCTGCACTGTGGCAAGACCTGGTCCGTCAGATAGGCACACATAACCAGACATATGAGCAGGTACACCATCACTGCAGTGATTTAATTAGAAATGTCCGTCAGCATGCTTCGGATATCCACAGGCAACAGCTTGCCACAGGTGGTGGGGTGGCTAGACATCCCCCCCTCACCAGACTGGAGGGACTACTCCTGAGTGTTGTGGCTCCAGCACAGCAGCAACAACAACAGCATACACGTGTAATGATGGCGGCTGGAGCCACACATCAGCAGGACACAGAGCGTGCAGGTAACATGCCATGTTTGTAGTTGACCATTCTGTACACTGTTAGGTTATGCATGTGTGAGGTGTGTCCTCGTTTTGTAGCTGTAATCTTGGTAATTATTGTGCATTAGTGATATCCTCAATATCTGCAGTACACCTGTGGAAGCTAACTGTTGCACTACTGAACTGTATCATGCCCACAGTATCAATGGCACAGTTGTGCCCACTGATGATATATGTCTCTTTTCTGCAGGTCCCTCTGGTGTAACAGCAAGGCAGCCTATCCATGCTGGTGAGTGTGTAATACCATTACCTTCAATACTCTGTATACTAATAGTAATAATAGGCTGAAGCAGTAGTGCTATGTGTTTGATTGCAGGTGTGTTTGTGTCTGTGGGTTGATATCTCATATACTGAGGTGTGTGCATGTGTGCATGTGTGCATGTGTGCATGTGTGCATGTGCGCATGTGTGCATGTGTGCATGTGTGCATGTGTGCATGTGTGCATGTGCCCATGTGTGCATGTGTGCATGTGCCCATGTGTGCATGTGTGCATCAGTGGTGGCATTGTGTACACATTGTAAACTGTGTTTCCTGTCTTACTCCCACAGGTTCTGGTGCTGCTCTGGTGTCGTGCAGCAGGGAACCTGAATCAGCTGCTGTGGATAGTGATAATGATGATACCTGTGTAATGGCACAGGCAGGTGTGCCAGGGTCCATCATTGGTCAGCCAATTGACACTACACAGCTGTCGACCCCATCAATGTGTGCAGTCATCCTGCCAATACATCCTTTGTCACCAATGTCCCTAGGTGATGGACAGGATACTGTGGGCATTGACCAGGGTAATGTGGTACCGGTGGCACATGCATCCCCACTCTGCAGCCATGGCCAGGGTCCTGACAGGGTACCACACAGGCAGACATCCATGGGTTCTCATGGGAGCATCCATGGGCGTACTGCCCCTGTCAGACATGCCCACAGAGGTCTTTCAACCCCAGCTATGTTTTGGGCTGTAATGCAGGCACTGTCACGTATGTAACGTTACACCAGACAGGGTCTGAGGGAGCTGAGAGCATGTCGCACAGCCATGAGTGACAGTATGATTGATGTTGCGGCTGCCATCCACAACTTCACCGAGGTCATTGACAGACATTGGAGGGACACATTAGATCTGTTGCACAATTATATGTACATGAGCCAGGGCAATGGTGGATGGTTGAGGCATTGACGTGGCCATATGCCAACAACAGCAGCAGCTGGCAGCCATTGTGGATGACAACAGGGCCACGGCCGCTCACATAGTGCCAGCAGCAGCCCCAGCAATGCTCGGTCTGTGCTGTGTTCGGACCACCCCAGGAGACCACGAGCACGTGGCGCTGGACAGTCCCAACAGGGACCTGTCTCCAGTCAACAAACACCTGACTCTGATGAAAGTACCCAGTCTGGCTTAGTACCTGATACGGTCCGTAGCACCCCTGCCAGGCCCAGGTACCATGTCCGTGGCCACAGACAGTGATCTGTATGACCTGGCAGGTACAGTCTGTGGCTGTCCACAAACACCTGTATATGGCAGCCATGAGGTGGGACTGTGTGCATTCATACACACATGCAAAGTGATAACACCTAGGGCTACTGCATACACGCACACACTGCATCGACATTGCCCCATCTTGTACTGCTGTCCCTCACCAACACCCACACACAGACATGTCAACTGGTTGCATCAGTGGCAGACTCAGGCATACCAGGTACACACCCTGTGCATATGATGAAACTGTGCCACCTCCTGCAATCTGTAAAATCGGTGCAGGAACAGGTTAACATGGTGCTGATGCACAGGATGAGTACATAGATGTATTGTAATAGTATGATGTTGACAACAGTACAGTGTAATGATAGCATTGTGGGTATATACCAGCATGCCTGATGCAGTTACAGTATGAATGTCATTGTATTGTTTTGTACACCCATAGTAATTACCACAGTGTTCTGTCTGCACATCTTTGCATACTGGTGGTGAGGCTGTGAAGGGATGGCCACCTACATAGGTAGCACAGGGGATACAACAATGTACATATTGATACTCAATGATGGCCATGTCATCTGCGATTTGCATGCTGTCCACACACGACTCTGCAATGCAGATGTTTCAGGATGTTGATATCTGTGCAGTACTACACAACAGGTTCAAGGCTCACAAGAGCACACTAGCACTACAAGGTCACACCTCATACCATGCATAACAGCACCAAAACACAGAACTAACTATGACAGGAGGGAGAGTGTCCATACATGTCAAGGATACCGTGGTGCCAGGATAGGTAGCATACATCATACTAAGTCTGGAACTGCTGAGTGAGGGCTCAGTGTCTGTTATTTGACATGTGTATTAGTACAGGTATGAGCACTTGGGTATCAGGCCAGTTATTCAACATTACGAAGGTACGTGGTCTATACACTTGTGCGGGGTGCGGCTGGACCCAGCCCGTCTGACCTGGGAATGTGTTGGTACTGGCATATAGTGCCTGCATATATGCACTGTTACCTACTGGAAGTCATACACCTTGTTTGTTGTAGCATAGTCTACATACAGGCCTGCTGACTGTAGCTTTGTTTGTATGCATGTTTGCCTGTTATGTTCCTGAAACACTGATTCCACCTGCAGTGCAGATATACAGTGCCTCTGTGGATCCCTAGTGACATTTGTGTTGCTTACTGTACTGATGTCCATGTGTCACTTGACAGAACGTCACTGTTTGTCCTGTTTGCATGTAGCTTGCCTGTAACACATTGCATATGACTTATCTCACATTTGCTCAAGACAGCATTCATATATGCCAGCACTAACAAATCAGGAGCACTACACCATCACATAGTCACCTTGAGTACCTTGTTCCCCATTGGCCCTATGTGTCGTTACTTAGTATGGGAGTCACAATGCTATGGTAGCATGTGCAAAGGTTACCTGTCGATCTACTCTCAGGTCCAGTTGGTGAATCTGTGAGTCATGTGGCAATGTTACAGCTGCCTCATGTTACACAGACAACCCTCTCCCCTTCCCATACATGGGCAACACATGTGAGAGATGCAACCACATAGCCAAACTGGGGCTAAGCTCTGTTTACACAGCACTGGCATTCCCTGTCAGGTGGAGTGGGATACTACAGTGAATACAGTACCAGTCTCCCATAGACCTGCCACGACCACAATCCAAACACAGAAACACACAGGTACATTATTCGGCTCTCAGAATAGCATCCTGCCTGAGCAGCTGACACCTGCAAAGCAGACACACAAGCAAACGTTAAGCCAGAGCAGAGCACATGCAACACATAGCTCACAAAGCCTGTGTGCCACACAGTCACAGGCCATACGGCTAGACAGCACACCTGCTACAGTTGTATGAAATACCTCTATCGTCATGTACACTGAGGTCCTGCTCCCAGGCTGAACAAGGTGATGGTCATGCTGAGCTGCCCGTTGGGCACTATGATCCACCACATAACACAAGCATACCGGTCACTCCAAGGCATGTAGAAGTATGACTCAGTCATTGTCTGTGCCAGTCTGTATGACCTCTGATGCACCTCCCTGGACTACATGTTAGGGGACATAGAGGGGCTCTCTGAGCTTGTGGCACAGGCTGGTATGACCCTGGCCTTGAGTAGCATCTCACCCTCACCATTAATGCTGCCACAATATGTAGACAGAATCATCAGTTTCTGCAATTAACGTATCTTTCAGTGACATTCAAAGAGGATCCAATGCCTGTCAGTGTGGGATTACATGCTGGACATGCCACATTGCTTTGCTTGGGACAGAGTGCACCTGTCACCCATGGGCCGTTGTATATTGGCAGAGGCTGTTGCTACACACATAGTGCCTTTGTATGCAAGGCTGACATTACATAGCCACCTATACAGGTATCACATGGGATGGGACACTAATAGCAATGCTACTCAACAGCAGCAGTGTAAACCTCAAGATGCATGCAGTGGAAACTGTCCTTAGCATGAGGTACAGCAATATCTGTGCAGTAACAGACTCCTGGCACAAGGCTCCCAGGTGCACACCATCAGTGCCAGGTCATTCCTGATACCATGCTTGTCATCCCCTACACATGCACCAAACCAGAACATGGGGGATATATCCAAAGGCACCTCAGATACACACACCCCCAGGTTGGTGGCACTGCACAAAGCATCAGAGCCTCTCCATGTGCAACACACAGTGGGTTAGACTGCCTTCAGGTTCATAGCCTGGCGCATACCACACTCCCATACCCAGGAAACCCACTCGGCCTTCCTGACAACACTGGGAATATGATGGTCTCTACACACACCATTATATGGTTGTTCTGCGACTACCCTAACATACAGTGTGAGCATTATTCTAGATGCAAGACCCTATCTGAAGGGTTCCTATCATTCATTCCCTGCATTGCTATGGAACACCTGTTACCACTCCCACAAGTGGAATATATGCTGCAGACCAATCATGTATCCCTCGCTGGTGGGATGACACCATCTACAACCCACACTGTATAGTCACATACCACATGCAGCCCCTGCACAGAAATCCAGTCATACAGTTGTCTGATGCATATTCCATGTATTCACATGAGGCAGGCTTCGGACATGGGAACTCTTGCAGTTCACAGATACATATGCGTAGGCGGCACACACATAGATCATGTGTGCATTGACATTACTAATATATTGTATGTCGTGCAATATTGGGAACAACACCCCACACACATGGACAAACTGTGTGACAAAAATACACATGGCATTTGTAGGATTCAAACCCCAACCTAACTATGTTATGACACTTGTGTGAAGCGCATTAGCAGAGCGTGCTATTTGCATTTCTGGGGGTATTGCTTTGTCCTGCTGTACTTATAAGGTGCTGACATCATCAGTGTTTAGACAGTGGAATATGCAGCATGTGTTGTGTAGTACTAGTTGCCAAAAGGGACATTTCTCATACACATGGAATTGCACACACTACTCCCCCACACACATTCACACACACACTGAGCACTTGCAGGATTCAAACCCCTACCTAACTATGTTATGACACTTGTTAGAGATGCAGTAGCGGAGCGCAGTATTCACATTACTGGGTAAAAATCCTGCTCCTGACATATGTAGAGTGTGCTGACATCATTATGGATGAAGAGGTATGTACATCTGTGACTATCCATCAGTACAGTGGAGAGCATATCTATGCATTAACTTTGCACAGGCACAGTGGCCTATTGTACTGTGGAGGCAAATGCCAAATACACTGTGGATAGCCTTCTGTATTCCCTAGGGACAACAGCCAGGTATTGCACTCTACGGCCATATGTTTACCTGTCAGATGCAAGTATCTGTTGCTCATATACTGTTTGTGGGTCTTTATTGCCATAGCATTCCCTATCTCTATAAACAACATGTGTACTGTGGGAGATGTTTGCATATGAGTGTGATCCAGTACTTTACTTATGTCTCTGTTGTAACTTCACTGTGTGCACTGGGCAGATGTCTGTATTGTGGGAGGTTCCTGTGTTAACACATAGAAATGCCAGATATGTGTGTGCAACTGCTGAACTGTGGTATGGCCTAAGTGTGTGAGCATGCCCAGTTCGCAGTTTGTATGGCTTCTTGACTGCCACATCTCATTTATCTAAGTGTGCGAGCATGCCCAGTGTGACCTTTCCTTATGTTGGGATTTGTGGACCACCACATTTGTGTTTGTGTGTGGACGCCATCTATATATCACATGTACAGTTGAGTGTTGGACATCAGGTTGTGTTCTTACTGACCAACTGCTTTGTGTCTAAACCTAAAAGGCATTATGCTGTGCCTACAGGGTCGCCATGGGATAGTTTGCATACAGTTGTCATCATCCTTTCCTGCTGACCAAACAGTTTTATTGTCGTATAGTGTACTGGTGCAGTACTTTCACTGTGGTGGACAGTATAATCGGTTTCAGTCCTATCACTGCTTGTAATATTTATAGTGAGCACACCAGATTGGTTGAGGGCCAGTTGTGCAGATATGACCATGTTGCATTTTGTTCAGATATGGACAGCATAGTACATGTTTGTCCGACATTGTTAATGTATTCCACAACTTGTGTGGACAGTGACAAACAATTTCCATGTGCCCTAGTCCATTTGTAATGCTAGTCAGAGAGTGTTTGTCCTTCAACACACATTTACTGGTGTTTGCCATGACATATGTCACAGTTAGTGTGCTGTGCCTCTGTCTACCCGTGACATACAGGTGATATCCAGGGTACACCTACCATCTCCCATCCAGTCATCATGATTCCTCTGGATGACAGTCACTGAGAGACTCCCTGGATATCCTGTAGTGGGAGTTTAGTCATGTGTGGAGTGAGCTTCTGGGTTATGGACCAATCAGTACAGCATGTCCTGTTTATGTCTGTGCTGGTTTTCAGGCCTGTCAGCTGCATAGGTCACCAGCATTCAGTGTTTACATGGTGCCAGATGTCCACTGATACCAGGTTGATTATGGCTCTATACATCAGGCACAGTTCACCTCCAGCCAGGCAGTATGGCACTATGTGGAGCTGCAGTTTCTTTACTCAGGCGACACATGGCATCTGTTACAGCTCTGCAATCATCCTGGTGGGGTATTTGTGTGGTCTTTCCAGTTGCTGCAGGTGCCTGCTACGGTACATCCCTGAAAGGCCATTGTACACAATTGTGGGGCTGCTGATGGATGACTGGAGAGGCACATTGCCATACCCTAACCAAGCTGTGCTTACCTTCATGATTAGGTGGGTATATGGTATGTTTCTGTAACCACTACAGACACATGGTTGTCATACGCAGGATATCTATCACCTTGTGTCCTCAGGTCTGTTATTTCTCCTGATGTACTTACTGGGTTAACACCTATGTGGTAATTTCTTGCCATGTACTGTGTTTCCACAGGGGTTGACTATACACTATTCTGCATTTAGCTTGTTGACATGGCTGTGGCACCACCTGTGTGTTTCTATGTGTGCCTTTTGTAGGTTGCTTGTGTCAGCTGGAGGGTCTGATATGGTGGCCAGTTTGTAGTCCTCTGCAAACCTGTTCAGACAGAGTCTGTCCATGTTGGCCTGTACCTATGTGACATATATAGCATACAAGAGAGGTCCCAGGACCATGCCTTGTGGGATGCCAGTTGTACCTGATTTGTAGTCTGCCATGGCTACAGCATGTCTGCCAGCTCAGTCCTATCCTTGAGCTGGTTTGCAACCCATCTACTTGCATAGGGGTTTATAATTAGTCTGGTGAGCGTATCTGTACTGCCAACTAGGGTATTGTATGGAAGGGTTTAGCAAGGTCCAGATAGGCTGTGTGATCAACATTCCCCACATCACTGGGCTTGGTGCATGTTTCACATGAGTCAGACATGTGTACAGGGCAGGATCTGCCCTATGACAGCCACACTGGGTAGGGCCCAATGTCTGTAGGTACCCAATCTCGTTATTCCTGGGATCCATGATCATCCTCTCCATTACTTTGCCAACCTAGATAGTCAGGGTTGAGGGGTGATAGTTTGCAGTATCCATTCAGGCACCCCTTTGTGGTGTGGGACCACTGTTGCTGTACACTGCTCTTTGGGTACATATCCTGTGGTAGGACTGATAGTGCACAGTAATGATATTTGCTGTTCCATTCTTCTTACAGTACTTGTTGGATACAACCCAGGACACCATCTGGTACCATTGATGCTGTGTGCTGTGCTTTGTGGATGCTGGCTGTTACCTCAGCATCTGCAATGTCGGGAGGCCAGCACTCTCCTGGGATAGATATTTGGCAGTTAGGTGCTGGTGGGGAGGTTGGAAGGAATCTGTTTGGTAGGCTGTTGGCAATGTGTGTGGGTTTGGTGTATTGTTTGTGATATTAGAGTGCTGCAGAGCATATCTGTGGATTATCACCATGGTTCCTACCATCAGGTAGGACAGCTGTGTGATAATCCTTTGTGTCCTGCACAATTTGTATCATCATAGGTTCATAGGTTCATACTAGGCTATCTGCCCTGGCCTTGTTTGAGCACGGACAGACTGCATGTGGGTCTCAACACCCCTTGCAATGTGCATATTATGCCCACATAGGGTTTACTTTCCTAGATGTGACACAGGGATGGCCCCCAGTGTACACCTACTTTCTCCCATGCACTTCACTGGATTTCTCTTGTTGAGTTTGTGTGTGGAGCTCAGCCTATCATGGACTGGGATTCTGTTCCAGAGTGTCCTGAGCCTCTGGGTTATGGATCTGTCCCTCCAGCACATCCTATTAATCTATGTGTAGAGGTTCAGATATCTCACTGTGGTGTGTCTGCTGGATTTGGGGTTTCTGCAGTGGAGCATGTCCATTCATTCTGGATTGGACATGGCCTTGTACATCAGGCATACATCACCTCTGATTGTGCAGTATGCTTCTGAATTGGGCTGTGGTTTCTTCAGCCAGGCTGCAGATGTCCAATGTTTGGACCCTTTATCTGTTGGTGGGGTACGTTTGGGGTCTTTCTGACTGCTACATGTGTAAGGTAAGGTACATCCGATCTGGGGCATAGTTGTCACATATGGGCCTGATAAGGGAAGGGTATGGGGGCACAGGGACCTCTATAGCTCTACATGTGCATCCTTTCATATTAAGGTAGGCAATATAGCAGGTCTTCCTGGCCACCATGGCAATGTGAGTGTCACATGACAGGTTACCATCCACTTGTGTCCCTAGGTCCATGATTACTTCTGCCATACATAATGGATTGCCACCTATGTCATACTTTGTGTGTGCCTTGTTTGGTATTTGTTGAGACATTCATACTCTGAAGTGTCTTCAGGAAGGCTGGCTGGGGTACCTGGGTATGTGTGTGTGGTCAGTAGCAGGCTTCAAATAGGTACACAGTTTGAGACAGTGTTACTTGCCCGTGGATAGTCCATGCTGCTTCTTGCTGTGCTACCAACCTGAGGTTGTGGTTATTCTTGATAATTACTGGTAGCCACACTCCTATTGTCGTGTGTTCCATGTTTTGGAGCTGTAGAGCATGGTATGAGGCATAACCTGGTAGTATTAGGGTGCTCTTCCAGGCCTTGCCCAGGTTTCTGTTATAGAACACATATTACCATTCTCCATGCTGTGGTGGGTTTGGTCTGCATGCACCTTGCAGGTTAGACTTCTGATGTTGGGTAGCATTACGTCCAGGTTATTATCCCTTGTGCTACCTATGGTAGTGGGTTTGTGTTTCCAGACTTACCTATTCCAGGCACAGTGGGGGAGACAACAGCCTTTGCCAATATCTACACAGCCAGGTGTGCTGGGTGCGTGCCATCCCTAGCAGGTGGGGCATCATGTCTTGCTCGGCATGTCAGCCCAGGCTGTCAGCCATGTGTTCCCCCTTGCTAACAGCAATATCTCAGCCAATTATTGTACTTGACTTGTTGTCTTCATAGTGTGGCATCATGCTTGGTGAGGGTGAGATGTTAGGTTGGGTCTTCATGTTTGCATAAACTAGATAGTGTTACATTGCTTAACACATGGCAATCATGCCTCAGGTGGTGCTGCAGGGCTGTCTCTGTCGGATGCACATGCTGCACTCCCTGTACATGTTTGAGAGCAGGTTATGTCATGTTAGGCATCCCTGTTACTATATGAGTGAGTCAGAGAGGGGTATCATTCCCAGGGTTCCTACTGAGCCAGTGTATGTGCTATGCGTTGCCTCTTTTCCAAGGCCAAGGGCATACTGGGCACGCCTCCTTCTGCCTACTGGGGAAGGCTCAGGTTGTTCCTCCTCCGAGTCACGCTCTGCCTGTGATGGCCTTGGCAATGGTGGGGAGCTGTTTGTCCCGGCCCTATGCTGGTCCTGCTGCAGCTGTTTTCGCAGGATCATATTATGTAGCATAGCACATATCATGACAATTTGGGTACATGTAGTTGGTGAGTACTGCAAGGCTCTACCAGATGTGTCCAGGCACCGGAACCATGACTTGTGCAGCCCAAACACATGCTCTATTACATGACGTGTTTGTGCGTGTGCCTCATTATGGCATTCCTGTTCAGGTGTGTGTGCGTTTCTGATGGCTGTCATCAGCCACGGCTCCAGTACCTAACCTGCATCCCCCACTAGGTGACCATGTGGGATGTCCCCATTGGCAAATGTCTGGTACAGCTGCGTCAAATGCCAGATATGGGAATCATGGTAGCTCCCAGGGCAGCCAGCACATACATTCATTATTATGCCCTGGGCATCACACATGACCTGGCAGTTGATGGAGGGGAAGCCCTTGCGGTTAATGTAGGCCCTACCCCGCTCACCGGCTGGTGCTTTGATGCGTATGTGCATGCAGTCTATTGCACCCACTACCTCAGGGTATTCCACTATTTTCTGGAAGAGACACATATTGCTGGCCAATACCTCACGGGCATTGGGGAAATATACATGCTCACTGACATGTGCTGACATGGCATCCAGGAACTGGTGTAGTACCCTGGAGGCTGATGCCTGTGATATCCCCATCATATCACCAGTTGGTCTCTGGAAGGTACCTGTTGCTAGTATTCTTAGGCCAACACATACCTTGGTTTCCACTGGGATGGGTTCCCCTCTGTTGGTTCTGTGTGTGAGGCGTGGCCTGCACAGCTCAACAATTTGCTACAGGAGGTTTCTGTCCACTCTATAGCACTCCACTATCTCCAGCTCATGTAACCCCTGGTAGGTGACCCTGGGCCTGTACACTCTTCTCCGTCTCCTCACTGTGGGTTGTCTGGCAGCATTTCCATTGTCACCACCCTCAGCAAGTCTCCTATGTCTCCTTCTGACAGCTATGGCAGCCCCTAGCATGTTTGGTCTGAGTGCAGCTTTTTCAGCTTTCACTTCTACTAGCTTACTCCTGTCTTGCAGTGTCTCTTGAGAGAAACATACTGCAATGCTGTTTGCAGTGTTTTAAGTGCTGGGCTGGGCTTGTATTCTTCCTGTGTAATTGCCTGCTTATAATTGTTTTCACCTGCTACCTCTACAAGTATTCCCTGCTAGGTTCCTACTATTTCTTCTGCTTCCTTTTCCTCTCTGTTTCCTCAGGGGGAGCATCGCGCATACCAGCAAAAACATGCTCACAGTGGCTACCATGCGTGCACACATGCTTACACGGACCAGGATCTGCTTATTCGGATTAAAACGCACGCACACCAGCACAAACAGGTCTACAGATCTTTAAACAGGCTCCTACATGCTTACTTTGTCTTACACGCGCGCACTCTGTCCTACTCGCGCCTCCCAGCGTGCACACGCGCGCATACACGTACAGCAAGAAACTTTGGTGTTGGCCACAGTGTACACCTTCCATTTCTTGACTTTCCCATGCTTATCTGTTGACACTCCTCTTTTTCTGTTGTGTGATTGACATGTTTCACATACCACTTTGCTCCAATGAGCTTGATTTCTTCCTGACATTCCCCCCTGTGATGTCACCTATCTCCTACTCTGTTACTCCCCCTTATTTAACTCTTACACTACACGGAATGTGCTTATTTGCTATGTGACAGTGTGATTCACTATCCTACCACTCATTTACATAGGATTGCCTACTAATGCTTAGTTACATGTCTTACACTCAGCTTCCCCCCTTAGCAACCACTAGACGGTGGCCATGTTGTTTTTGATCTGCTAGTCCCTGCATTGCAAATCCATGCATTACATAAAACCCACATTTGTGGGTTTCAAACCTTTATTTTTCTGTTTTATGGAGTGCAGCCCATTTGTGCGGGGCTGTGCTGCGTTTAAACATCGCTGATCTCCGAAAAAAAAATGTATTTTATTTCATGTTTGCATCGGGTTACCATGCCAATGGCCACATATTTGGCCATTGGCATGCTGACTGCAACATTTGCACACTTTATTTGGAGCTGTCGTGGCTCTGTTGTGTTATTTGCAGTAACATACTCAGTTGTCAACTGAGTACATTTCTGCAACTAACACGACTCTTACACGGGCTGGTTTCAGCTTCGTGGATCGCTAATCTACCTTATTTGCATGCCTTTCGGCTGCAAGTGGGGTGATTAGCATATCCACACCCTGCCCTTGTAAGTGTCATTTTAGCTGTCTCTTACACGGGATTTCAGGCTGTTCCTGGATCGCGATGGCTGCATGGAGTCTTACATGACTCTTAGACTCCGTGCAAGCCATCGTGAATCCTGCCCATTGTGTACAAGCTTCACATTTCTTTTATACCTGTTTATTATTTCTACATTTTGAAGCCCACCCATTTCAAGTTTTACTTTAATATTGGAGTGCCTCATAAAAGTAAAATGGTGTCAAGCCTCTAATTAATGCACACGCTATTGTCATAATTTGTAGAATTTCCTATTTTGTCCATGTGAACATAAGTATAATTTAAACCTATACCTAAAATGGGTTTAAACCTATGCTGTCTAGTTATCAAAATTTGTTTTTAATATTTATAGGCATATCACAAGGGTAACCCTATTCTTAAACCATGTTACAATGAACCTACAGTTCATAGATTAATTCATAGTTATAATTCTGGCCAAATGAACTGTTTGGCCTTTATCTAAATATTTTTCTGTGTAAATGGGTGACAACTATGGAAATGGAGGTAACAGTTAGAAAATGTGATTTTAAACCTGTCTAGGTCAAGATCCTTAGTAATGAAACATTCAGGTAATTAATACTAACTTCAGTAAAATTATGGGTGAAATTCAAAACATCAATAGTAGAATGAATGTATATTTTGAAATTACCCGGTTGTTTTAAATTACTCTTCCATATAATAAATATATCATCTAAAAAGTGTTAATAAGTAACAATATAAGTATAATATAAATATTTAAATATAAACTTTTGTTCCCAAAACCACATAACAGCATTGACATAAAGAGAGGTACTAGCTGCACCCATAGCCACCCCACTTGCATATTTAAAATACTCTCCTTCAAAGTAGATAAAATTATTATTCAAAGCCATTTCCATGAATGCTAAAATAATATTAATCTCTTTGTTAGATAAATGATTACAACTGCAGAGGGATTCATTAAACCAGGTTAACCCAATATGATGTGAAATATGAAAGTAAATCAATAACATCCAACATAACCAAAAACCAGTCTAGGTGAAAAAATTCCTTTTTAATTTGCCCTAAGAAATCCAAAGAATCCCTTAAAATATAATGATATTGGCATCTAAATTGTTTCACTTTTCTATCCACATAAAGTGATAATGGATTAGTTTTTGAATCACCTGTCACAGGCAAAGTGGAGGATCACCTATATCCTTATGAGCCCTAGGGATATGGAACATACTTTGGATAATGGGGTGTTCCATATGTAAAAACATATGGAACTTACAATCAGTATATTGTTGGCTTAACAAATCATACAAGAATAAATCAATTTTATGGTGGGCAATATTGATTTTATTCTTGGAAACTCTGCAGTATAGTGCTTCAGTATTTAATAGGTTAAACATTATTCTAGAATAATCCATTGTATTCATTAAAACTATACCCTCATCCTTATCAGGTTTCATGATCCTAATAGTATTATTCATACTTAACTGTGGGTGAACTAACAAAACTAGTGGAACTTTTGACCCAGTACTACTCCAATTCCGTTACCATTACTTCTCAACATGGGACACCCCCCTGATTG
>NC_056739.1:509840933-509899245 GCF_019279795.1 Protopterus annectens
GACAGGGTGTGCACAGTTTGTGTTTGACTTGCATGCTTCAGTTTTAATGTAGTGTATTTACATTAATAACTTTCCTAGGGACAGCAGCTATGGGCCAGCCACTGCCTTTTTACCAGGGTCACAGCAGGCTGCACATACCTCATTTTAGTTTTGATGTCCACTGCAGCTGGCTCCTCCACTGACTCCTCATCTGGCTCTGCCTCCACTGGCTGATGTGCTGTTATCTAGAACCCCTCACCTGACACTGCCACCCTTGTTGAATCTGACTCCTCTGTGTCATATTGCGTAACATTGCACATACTGTAAATAGTTTTGCAGTGGTGCTGGGATCAGACTGCAGGCTGTCACCTGATGAATCCAGACAGCCAGTTGCACCTCCAGCTTCCCAAACACATGTTCAGTAATGTCCCTGGTTTGGGAATGAGAAAAATTGTATGCCTGGCCTGCTACATTTTGTCACTGTCTGATGTGTGTCATTGGGCAGTGTCCCAAGGCATAGCCAGAATCATCATTAAGATGTTGACACAGTTCACAGTTGTGTCACAGAAAACATAAATGTGGTCAGATGGCATGGCATCTCTGGAGGCAATGATGTACACTGCTGTGGCTCATGGTTGCAATTAAATCATGCAGGAAATACTCACTGACTAATGCAGTGGCAGCCCTTGACATTTTTTGTAATTTCCTCAGTATGAACACATGGAATCCATGGCATTCAATTCCATGGCATGTGCAGCTCAACAGCACACTGTTTATACATTTCTGAGTTAATCTGCCATCTTGATTTGCCTCATTTGCACACAGCAAGGCAATCATTTTAATGATATTCATTACCATGCCATTCTGCAGTCATTAGCATATACAACAACCAGCTTTGTTTCTTTACAATTACCATAAGCTGTTATGCATCTCTGAATTGGATGCATCCTACGCAGGGCATCCTACTGCAATGTGATTACATTTTCTGAATCCCACCCATAGTGTACTACACTGATATGTGGCACATCTTTACCCACATACCCAACACTCACAGAAAGCACCTGTTTGTAAAAACTGAATTTCACATTATTCATTCAGTTCAATAAATGTTTAGTTATTTTTGTGTTTCTGATGTTGACTGCAATTCACTTAAGAGTTGGTTATCCTATCTTATATAGCTTCTACCATTCACAAAATATATAAATAAAGTTGCAAATGAAGTTTTTATTCTACAATTTTCCTTAAATGAACATCTCTGAATTTTTTTCTGTTAGGTCAGTGTCACATACCTAGGGTGGAATTCTTTTGATCTAAGGCTAATAAATGAACCCTATTATATTGAAAACAATATATATGTATGTGTATACTTTATCTATCTACATATACCTGCTATTTATATAAACAAAATATGTTAAGAAAGTATAACATCAAGTTTGACATGAAAACAAAAAGCACATTGTTTTTTGAAGGTGGCAACCCCTCTGAACCCTCCATAGCTCCTAATCTGTAAGTATACTGTATACTAACCCCAAGATTGAACAGTCCTTGGGATGACCTCCTTTGCCACAGTCTAAGTAATTGTAGTGAATGGAATTTAATTAAAAAAGAAGGCAAAGTGAAGGATTTAGTATAGAAAGTCTAAGAGGTTATATTACAGCATGGTGGAACAATGAGTCCTCAAATTAAGGAGAAAAAGGAGGAGCAGGAACATCTGAAGAAGAAATATGGACATGGGAAAGAAAAATATATTTAGTATGGTACAATACTTATGCAAAGGAGAAAGCAGCACTAATCAATGCAGAGAGAGTAGCACTGAAGATATTTGAAGAGAAAGGCAAAGGCATCTGGATATGGAAAAATTTACAATAGAAAAAATAAGAAAACAGAGGAAAAGTAGAAAAGTGGATTAGTAATGAAGATGTTAAGGAAATAGAAAGTGAGATTATGGATTACCTACAAAGTGAAGGATTTAGTATAGAAAATCTAACTCTGAAAACACCACATCAAGATAGAGCAATGGATCCCCAAATTAAGGAGAAACCAGTAGAGTAGGAAACATCTGATAAATTGCCATATGAAGATAATTTGGAGCATTCCATAGAAAACCAGTCCAAAAGTTCAGTTGGAGTTGCACAGCATGGGAAAGACAGGAAACTGTGGCTACTCTGACACAGTAAATGTTATGGTGTGATAGGCCAGTGAGTTCCCACATGAAAGAGCAGTGGATGACACAGGATGAAACTACAGAAAATGTGGCAGAGGAAGATTCTCTGGAACTTTCTGTAGACTGCCTACAGGAAATGAATAAAGAAAAATGTGCTCTCAGTTTAGAAGAAAATAATCTAAGAGATGGATTGCTTGATTTAATAGAGATGGGCAGACATATTAAGATCAAAGAAAGAAATAGGCTACAGAAAATCAATATAATGACAAAAGTTAGAAGTTTCATAAAACAAATGAACACAATAATTAGGATTGTTCAAAGAAATTCATGCAATATAACAGAAGTAAATACAATATATTACTGTACAGCTTAATTAGCAGATAAAGTCTTACCACAAAATCACAGGGCAGTAAGAGAAAGAAACGGGAGAAGTCAAATGCCATCACAGAAGTATTGAATAGAAAAAAACTATAAAGTAATAAATACAAGCCCCAGATTTAATAAATTCCATGTAGGCATAGTGTAGAGCCCACATGGAAGGTAAAGTGGACGTGTAAATGGTTCCCCTCGGTTTGCACACCATGCATATTAATGAAGGTGCTTTACTGAGGGAGAGCTGTGTAACATGGCTGCTGAATCATTGTAGGGAGTGTGTTACTGTGTCTAGTGATGAGTAACACATCCCCTGTACTGTCAAAGTACATTTAATCAATGTAGGGATATGTATTAATTGTTTTTTTTATGTTTGCATGGCTTGGCGAGCAGCAGAGAACATGTGCCAGACATCAAAAAATAGAAACCAGATATATTTAATTATGAAACCAAAGGTCACTTTTAAACATAGATGATAAGGTTTGTGAGCAGCAGCGCAATGCTCAGCAGTGCTTAAATGTAGGTGAGACATATATGCAAAAGTATAATAGCATTCTACACCTCCATGCAGCCACATAGTTAGAGTGACAGCCTTATGTGTTGTAACTGCGGGGTTTGAGTACACAGACGGGTTATTAAGCATTTATTTTCCAATTACAAATTATGCCAGTTATTTTTACATCATGATGTGCTGTGCTCAGCTAAGCTCCACTAAGCCCTGCTAAGCCATGCCAAGCACTGCTTAAACCAGATCCATTTTAGCACCGCTTGGCACTGCACAGCTCCACTTAGCTGGTTTGCACACTGCTAAGCAGTGCCAACCACTGCTAAGCATTGCCAGTTTGAGCACTGCTGAGCTGAGCTCAGCTGGTTTATGTGGTGCTAAACGGAGCATCACATTTTTAAAACTTGTCCAATGGCATTAAAGTGCAGGAAAACAGGGTATATTAAGTGTAATAGGCAGGAATACTGCAGAATCCCATGGAGTTCAACCTGTAAAGATACTATGGCAGGTGATAGAGAGGGTACACACTTTCTGGCACAGTGGTGGAGTATTGAGGAGTCCAGGGTCATGGTTGGACTCCTAGTTAAAAACCATGCAGATCGACTCATGCAGGGTGGTTACCATGGCTGAGAGTACAATGCAGAGGCCTGGGACCAGCTGGCAAGGGACATCACCAGTGCAACTGGCATCCCCTGCACAGGTGAACAGTGTTGACACCACCATGATGACCTGAAAAGAAGGAAGGAGGCTGCCTTGGACACCTGGGTCCAAGAATTGCAGGCAGGCAGTGTTACACAAGTGTCTAAGTAAGTTTACCTGTGTTTCACCAATATTTAACCTTGAATGTCTGCTAAACTGGTATGCATAATGTTGTGTTGCTCTCCCAAGAGCTACAGAGGTCAGAGCTTGCAACATCGAGGCACATGCAGAGTGTCTGGCCAGGTTGTACCATGAGCGTGGTGAGTACAGCTGTATCTTCCAATCTATAGTCATACAAACAAGAAAGAGTAAGCATTAACTGCCATTAGGTATATAAACAGTGTTGAGTGTATTCTAATGAATGTGGTCATAGACCTGGATTACACTAAGTGACTACAGCCAAATGTACTGCAATAAGCATTAAAGAGTAAAGCAGTAACCTTGATTAATTAAATGAAATAAAGTTTCTATCACAACTGTGGAATTATAGCTGTATTGCAGCACCTGCATTACATTAACTGTTGGTCATTAAAAAGTCGAAAGTATACCATTAAATGCATGAAGGCACCTGTAATAAAATGTTGTGCAATACATGTGGAATGAGTGCTGATATTTCAACCCAATATATTGTGTACACCTGTAGTTTATTTAGTAATGTGAAGGTTACCTAGTGTCACACTGTTACAGAATGTAATTGCTGTTGTGTAATCTCTCTGTCACAGATGTATCATTGACATGATTCATGTGTCAATATCAAATTACTAGTACATTAGCCCACAGTACTCCTTGGTAGTTAAATAGGTCTACTTGATGTGCAAGTGGTCTTTACAGTTGTGTACCTACAGGTGTCACTGCAAGCTGAGGTGGTGCAGCGGTAGCATTGTCGCCTCACAGCAAGAGGTTCTCCCATTCAATTCTCGGCTGGAGCGCCTTCTGTGTGGAGTCTGTATGTCCTTCCCGTTGTCAAGCGGCATTCAAAAGACATTCGTAGAATGGGCGTACCTTTGTTGAAGGTTGGGCGTTGAGCTGGCACCGTAAAAATTGACTGCCAATCATTAGTGGACCGGAGTTCCGCTGTGGCGATGCCTCACCAGGAAAAGCTGAAAGAAAAAGAAGAGCAACAACAACCTAAAGGTGTCACTGCTTTTCCCATAGTGTCCCATGCGGATTGCTTGAGAGGTATGTATGTGCTACAGCAGCTATAGGGCACATTTACACATAAGGAAAGGACAGACATGTAGAGTAGATAGTGTTATTGTTGTCAACTATATAGCCCATGATGGTATTAATGGACTGTATTTCTCTCTCGTCCCACCCTTTATCTTCCCATATTTATTATTGTGATATATCGGTTATGGATTACTATTAACATATGTTGTTCAAAAAACTGCATTTTGCACATGTGTTTTTTTAATGTTATGTATTACTATGGTTGCATATTAACACATCTTGTTGGATTAGCTATTCTGTTGACCTTGTGTTGTAACTGTTACAGGCATTCTGTTAATATACTGGCTGTTCTTTTACTTATTGTTGTGTTTCACATAGTATACATTTAACCATAATGGGGTTATGTACAATGTTCTGGCATGCTGTTATTACTAGCAATGGTTTTATTCATAACTCA
The DNA here is from genome assembly GCF_019279795.1 of Protopterus annectens. Taxonomy (NCBI): domain Eukaryota; kingdom Metazoa; phylum Chordata; order Ceratodontiformes; family Protopteridae; genus Protopterus; species Protopterus annectens. Next base: position 509,846,280 of record NC_056739.1, read on the forward strand.
CCTATGTTTATTGCTCTACCTCCATACTCACAGCATCTTTGGGTAGGCCGGTTCCTGGTGATCCGCCTACCCAACCTCAGCCAGACATGGTATCGGGTACCCAAGTCGGTGGTACCCCCTCTGCTGGCCCTACACCAACTTCGGATGGAACCTTCCCAGAGAACAGGGTCTGCCCCCCCCGGGAACAGGGGCAGAAATGGATTGGCACCCAGGACCAATTACCAGCCATGGTACACAGGATTGTCCATAGGAGTTATAAACAATGCCTGCATTAGACTGAGGGCAGACAAGACAACCTGGTGGGGCCTGAGAGACCCAGTGATGAACCTCCAGCACAGCCACCTTTGGGGCGGTGAAGGAGCAATGTTAACTGCCCATGGCTGGGGATATCAGTGACACTGCCACCACCTGTGATTCCATAGTACCCTCCACATCCAGGTTGTTTACCCCCCATGTGTCACACATCACCCCTGTATGCTGTCTTGTCTGTCTGCAAATGCAACCCCTCCTACCCAATTTACCCCCCCCGCATATACCTATTTCCCTTCTCCAACATTCCACTCTCTCCTTAAAAATAAAAAAGGCCACCTGTCCCACAAAAAAAAATTGCCCCACACATAGCTCTCTCTTCAGCATGTGTCCATTGGACACAAATAATTATTACATTACTTAATCAACACATTTATGTTTCCCTCAGCCCTCTCTCTGGGGTGTGAGGCTTGAAATTCCAAATTCTGTAAAACCTACTCAGCTGCTGCTGTAGAAGAAATGGAAAGCTATGGACCTTTCCTACACCCTTCCTGCACAACCCTATCTGCCTTTCAGCATGTTTTCCCCTGCTTGCCTCCATTTCACCACTGTCCTATCACCCCCTTTTTCTTTTCTTTTCTTAAATTTAGTGTAGGTTTAAGCAGAGCTCCACACCATGCAAACCCATTTAACACTGATTAAAGAGCCTTAATCATCTTATGTGTTTCTCACAGTGTTAGGCAGATCTGCAAAAATAATGGGAAAAATGGGAGTGTACTTGTTCTTGGGTTCATAGGTGTGTACTAGGCTAATGCCCCTGGAGCCTTTACAAGCTTAGCCTATAGGATTACCCTGGCATCATGCCACCCGACCTTATTTCTCAGTGCCTCTGTCAAGTAAAGCCAGTGGAGTGATCCCTGGGGTGAATTTTCTATTTCCCATCCACTCATCAAGATTTCTCCTGAAGAGGGCCAGTGAGGTGCTTTGCTTGACATGTATGGGAAGTCTATTCCATAGCATGGGCAGTCTCTGGGTTGTGCACCTGTCTCTCCAGCATGTTCTGTTTATTGTGGTAATGAGGTTGAGGTCACTGGAATGTGTGGTGCAGAGGGATTGGGATTCCTTTAGATGTAGCATTTCTAACAGAGCTGGGTCAGACATGGCTTTGTAAGTCAAGGAGAGATTGCCTCTAAGTAGGTGATATGAGACAGATAATAGTTGGAGTTTTTTGAGCCTGTCCATATAGAACATTTTTTAAGGCCTGGGATCCTCTTTGTGAGGTACTTTTGTGGCCTCTCTAGCTGTTGCAGGTACTTAGTGAGGTACATGCCAAATGGGGCATTGTCCTCAATGACTTGACCTAATGAGGGAAGAGTAGAGGGAGGAAATGACCTTTTTCTTCCTGGATGCAAAACCCTTAGTAAGGAGATGTGCCACATAGAAGGACTTTCTGACCACAGTGGCAATGTGGTGGTCAGAAGAGAGGTCGCTGTCAACCAGTGTTCCCAGATCTCTTATAATGCCTTCTGTGTTCAGTGGACTACCATCAATGTGGTAATTCATAGGAACCAGGTTTTTTGCAAAGGGGATGATGACACATTTTGACATTGAACTTAAGGCCATGGTTCTGACACCAGTTGTTGGTCTCAGTGAGGCCTTTCTGTAGGATGCCAACATTACTTGGGGAGTTAATAATAGCTCCAAACTTGCAATTGTCTGTGAACTGTGTCAGCCAGAGTCCCTTCATTTTGGCCTGGACTTCAGAGACGTACATACCAAACAGGAGAGGACCCAGGATCGAACCCTGTGGGACTCCACTCATGACTGGTTAACAGTCTGTCTTGGAGTCAACTACTTTCACACTGTGGGGTTCAACCTGTGAGCCAATTTGCAACCTACCTAGTGATAGGGTTGATGCCTAGCATAGTGAGTTTTTCTATGATTGAGTGAGGAATGGTATAAACGGCCTTGGCCAGATCAAGGGAGGCTGTATGAACCAACTTGCCTTCATCCGCAGCTCTGGTGACTGACTCAAAGAAGTTGACCAAGTTGAGCAGGCATGATCTACCTTCACAAAACCAAACTGTGTGGGATCCAGAGTTTGGAAATTCCCTATATCCTTGTTTATTAGGTCCATGATGATGATGCATTCCATAACTTCGCATATCAGACTCGTCAGGCTAGTGGGGTGATAATTCCCAGGGTCTGTAGTCACTCCTCATTTGTGGAGAGGGATGACTGTAGCAGTGTGCCATTTGGTAGGGACAAAGCCTGAGGTGAGGCTGTGATTGAACAGGACACACAGATGGTGTGCCAGTTCACTCTGTAGTTCATGTAGAACACAGCCAGGGATATTGTCAGGTCCCATAGAAGCTGTATTCCTGGCCTTGGACAGTGCTGTTTTAACCTGTGTGGCAGTAATACTGGATACCTGGCAACCTACTGGTATTGTGACTGGTCCTTTGAAGGGGGGGGCAAAGCTGGCACTGAATCTGTCGGCCAGTATATTGGCAATATCTGTTGGGTTGGTACAGGAGGTACCATTGTGCTGTAGCTCAGAACAAATCTGAGTATTGCCATGGAGATTCTTTACATAACTATAGAAAGCCTTGTGATTGTCGTTACTATCTGCTGAAATTCTGTTTTCATAGTTAGCTTTAGAGGATTCGATGAGGGATCTCAACTTTTTGTTGAAGCTGATAAGGGATTTTTTCCAGTCTTGGGACCTCATGTTAGTCCACATCAGTTTCCTTCTTTTGTTGTAGAGTTTGTTTATGGCAGGGGACCACCAGACTGGCTTCCTTTTTTGGAGGAGAGCATCTTGGTCCTATTGGGTATGGCAAGATCCATGCATTTCTGTACGTGTTCGTACAGTGCATTGGTGTATGATTCAGCAGTTATGCAACTATTCTCCATTTGTATGGGTGCCGTGGAGTTAGCCACCTCTGTTTTTAGAAGCCCAAAGTTAGCTTTGGAGAGGTTTTTTTGTGGTGGTTACCTTTGTGGGGGTGATGGGAGGGATGTGGATTTCCAAGATGATTAGGTTGTGGTCAGATCTAACCAGGGAGGAGTTGACTACTGGTGTAGAGCAATGGTCACCCATGTTAGTAATGACCAGGTGATGGATGTTGCTACTTCTAGTGGGGGTAAGAATGAGCTGGTTCAGGGCATTGGAATTAAAGAATTCCAGGAAATGTTGGGCAAGTGTATTGGTACAAGAGTAGTTTTCCCAGTTAATGAAGAGGTAGTTGAAGTCACCAAGTATGAGATTGTTAGGTTGGAGCTTAATATTTTCCAGGGTGCTTAGGAATGTGAAGTGTGAGTCTTGAGACATGGTTGGAGACCTATAGCAGGCTATGACCTGAATCGATGTCTTACCCAATGTTAGCTGCACCCAAAGTATCTAAGATGTGTTTTGTTGGGCAGTCTGGAGGTGTGTGTATCCTTTAAGAATATGGAAACACCACCACCTTTTGAAGCTTCAGTCCAAGTTCTGGGGTCGAAAGGTGTGGAATGAGTTATAGCCTGGTAGTGCAGGGGTGCTTTCTGCTGCCTTGAATCAGGTCTCTCTTACAACACAAATGTCGATGTTCTCCATTTTAAGGAGTGCTTTGAGCAAGTGCATTTTGAGATTTAGACTTCTAGTGTTGAGCAGCATGACCCTCAGATTGCATTTGTTTGTAGCTGTTATGGAGGAAATTCGGTCTTTGGAACACCACCTAAAAAATGTACTATAGGGGTGGCAAGAGCCTTGGCCAGTATCTGGAAACCCAGGGGTGACAGATGCAGGCCATCTCTGGCAAAGCATCGAGGTCTGTCAATCATGTCATCCCAACCAGACATATACTGGATCCCCTTAGAATGATACCAGAAACTTAGCCAGTTGTTGAAATCAATCATTTTCAGCTTGTACTGTGGTATCATTCTGGGTGATGGTAGGATGCTGCTCAGGGTCATACCCACTGGGCTACATAATCCGAGAGCTCCTCCATGTCTCTTTTCATGTAGCCCAGGGAGGTACATCTCAGGTCATTCACACCCACATCTACAATGACAGAGTCATATTTGTACCTGTTGTTGAGGGACCTGAGTGCATGCGTTATGTGGTGGATCCTGGCACTTGACAGGCAGCTGACTGTTACTTTCTCCTTATTCAACATAGTGAGTGGGACATCAGTGTGCCTCACTATCAAATCAGCTATGACTATTATGTTGGGCATGCTGTTTTGCCTTAGGGGCTTTGATTGAGTGGCACACTGTTTAGGAGAGTTATGTGTCTCATGCTTAGTTTTGTGTTGTGGTGGTCAAGTGCATTTCTGCCTTGGAGGTCTCTGCTGTTTGGGTAGATTTTTATTGAGAGACTCCATGAAGGTGGGTGTGTGGTTTGTGTTTTTTATGTAAAGGCAGTGCTGGTGTGTGTTCTGGAGGGCTGTGTGTTCCATGTGGTGTGGTGTGGTGCAAGTGTTGACCTTCTCCTCTTGACCCGGTCTTGGCTTGAGAGTGTGTTGCTTCCAATTTGGATATGTAAGGGCATCTCTCACACGTCTGAGTGTTGGGAGGTAAGAGGAGAGGGTTGTCAGTGTACATGAGGCATTTGCTACATTGCCTCAAGATGCCCAAGTTCACCAAGTTATTAGGAGAAAGCACAGGGAACAAACCTTTAGACATGCCTGGAGGGGTGAGCATTAATAATAAGTACCGGAGCTGTTTCCTTGTAGAATGTTTAGTGCTGGTAGCACTTTTGTGTGCTACAACAATTGCTACAAGAAGTATGGTAAAATGCTACACTAATAAGCTAGTAAAAGTGCAGGAAAGGAGAGAACTAGCAGATCTAAGGGAAAAAATTGAAGAGCAGACTTTGGCACCACTCAAAAGCTTACAAACAGTCCTGGATACAGCAAATCTGTATCTGGACTAGACTAGTTACAGAAAAGGTGGGAAGCAAGCACAAATGTGGGCTTTTAAACCAGAAAGTTGAAAAAGATAGAAAAACTGCACAAATGGCCAATAAACTACAATTTCTGGATGAGAAACCACTCCTCTTGTTTTAGATAGGCTACCTAGTGTTTACTACTCCCACTGATAAGCTACAAGGCTTCCCTCCAACACAGAAAGGCTTGGGGGGCACAGAAGCTTAGAAACAGTCCTGGATACAGCAAATCTGTATCTGAACTAGACTAGTTACAGGAAAGGTAGGAAACAAGCCTAGAATTTTTTTTTACAGAAAAGCAGCTAAAACAGCACTAAAAACAATTCAAGTGTAGTGCAAGCTAGCATACTTGATTGTGTAGCAGTATTAAAGCAAATACAGTTTAAATAAATGCAATTTATTGAAAATGTGTTCTGAACTGAACTCAATTATTGTTTTATTCAACTCTGAACAATTAAAAAGTGCAAAAAAATATACTTGTCAGCTGAGAAGTACACTGTGCCAGAACACAGGGAGATTCTAGCAAAGTTTATTTTTTTTTGTTTAGTAAAGTGGAAAGGGAGAAAGGAAGAGCAGAAAATAACTCAAGGTTAAGACACTAAGTGGGTTGGTCTTCTCAAATGTTCCTCTGTATTAGGTAGAATGACCTAATGACACTAGACTGGGAGGAGTGTCCCAGATCAAATTTACAGTAGGGGCGGGCAACTGTAAATCTGCCAAGTATAGGAACAAGACACTAATAGGGAGGGAGGGTGGAAAACTAGATCAGTTATATGATACACTCCTTTGCAGGAAATCAGAAGAAACAAACAGATGTTTAACAAATGGAGAACATTTCTAGTTAATACCTTACATACAGTGAAACTAGCTAGAAAAGATTTATAAAGAGTGCAACAGTAAAATCCTTATTTATCAGGCCTTGTGAGGCAGAAAATTTTAGTACAACTGTGTAGATTAGTTTATAGCTATAAAATACAGTAAAATGTATGCAGCAGGCAATAAAAGTGCTATAAATAGCTTAGAATAAGCAATAACTAGTAAAAATAAGCAGAAAACAGGATACCTAATGTTATATATATCACAGATCAGAGTTTTGCTCACTGCCCCTCCTCCGATTAGCTCTGTGTGAAATGGTAGAAACACTCACAAGGTGGATTCAAAGATGGCTGCCATTCTGTGAACACTGCTGAACTACATCTCTGTATATACCCTGAGGAAATCTAAACTTTAAATTGATACTAGGAACTTTTTAACACTAAATCTTCGATAAAACAACTACAACTTCATCTAACTACCTTGTAGGAAGAAGAAAATCCGAAAAATAATACATTATTCAACAGGATTATAATATATTAGCTGACTCTGACAAGGAAATCAAACAAAGGCACCATGTGCTCTATATACTTTATACTTCTGTACTGGACAAAGATGTCGAAAGAAGAAAAAAATATGGACACAACCACTACCAATACAAAACTTTCAGAGCTACGGTCACCAGAAAAAGATGTGATCTCTAAAAGGCAAAAAGTTACTAAACTACAAGAACAACAAAAGCCAGAGACTAAAACTAAATTAGATCAAGCACTAAATATGGAAGACATCAAAACTGCCTTATTACCCATTCAATTGGCTCTGAAAGAATTAACTAGCCAAATACAAATGTTTGGAAACTCTTGCAACCAACTACTTGAAAGAATGGAAAAATCTGAAGCTCGGATTTCTGAAAATGAAGACAAACTAAATCTACTAGCAAAAAAACAAGTATACATGATTCGGATATTGAGGTTATTCAAAACAAAATCACTGACTTAGAAGCAAGATCCAGGAGAAATAACATCATTATTAGAGGAATTCCAGAATTGGTGCAATATAATGACTTAATCCCATCTATAACACAAATATTTACAGTGATCTTAAATGACTCTGACATGGTAAAGCAAATCATTATTGAAAGGGCACACAGAGCTTTGAGAGAACAACAAGCTTCTAATACTCCAAGACCTGTATATGTTAAAATTCTCAACTACCAGGATGTTAACAGAATACTGGTAACTGTTAAAAAAAGTGGTGGAAGTATCATGTGAAAAAAACAACAAAATCTCTCTGGCTCAAGATTTACCTGTGCAAATCAGACAAGCAAGACAGTCCTTATCTCCTTACTGCAGATTTCTCATTGATAAACAGGTTAAATTTCAAATGAAATATCCTAATTCATTAACATTCACAGTAGATGGGATTAAATATTCTGTTTCTGCAAAAAATGAAGCAAAAATTACTTTTCTGAAGGTTTTTAAAAGTGTACCTGCTTCTGAGACTTGAACTGTATTTCCATTGGGACTATCAGGCTGCCTGAGGTTGGATTTGCTGATTACTGTGGCTCGAGGTCTGGGTAATCCTTTGCCTTCTTTTGAAATGCTTTAGGCCTCTTCTGGATTAATAGGATTGATGTTTTTTGTTGTTTTCAGCTACCTTCAATCGTTTTCTGAAGTTTTATGGCTTCTATGAGCTGTCTGTGTCGACGAGAAGACAGAAAATGCCTTTAGGACTGTCGAGGGGACAGATTTCGATGTGGCACTTCCGGAAGTTTGTCTGTAATAGCGGTCCCCCATCGCGAGTATTCTGCATGGTTTCTAGCCTTAGAAACCCACCAGGACTGATTTTTAACCTTGTAAGGACATTGTAACATCAAGTAATGTACTGTTTTGTTAATTTAAGCACATAGGAACATTTTTAAACACTGGTTAGTTAGTTACTAATATAAACCCTGTCATATATAGTAGATTAAAAGGCTGTATGCAGTACTGTTAAATATAGAGGTTTTAGTACATTTTGCAACTTTATAATATTTAATTTAACCTTTATACTTTTACTCAGGGATGATAGCTATATATTACATTATTTACATATTACTTTATATGAGTAGAAAATAGCAATAGTTTATAATGTATAAATAAGAAAAATGTTTATTTAAGGTATGTGTGTTTTTATATATGGTTATAACTTAGCTTTTTTCTATAATAGAAGGAAAACTTGTCTATTTGTTAAACTTGTATTTTTTCAAATGTTATTTTATGAGTATATAGGTAAGGTTAGTATGTATATATAGCGTGCTAATCACAATTACTAAAGTTTTGTTACAGTAATTTATATCTTTAATATGATTTCTTTTTTCATTAACAACTAATTCAAGATGTAGACAACAGTAGTGTTTGTTAGGGAATGTCTAGAATCGACTTTGTAATAGTTAGGTTAGTTAATATAGGTCTTTACTATAGGATGTGTTTAAGGTTTTATAAATTAAGATTTTTTTGTTTTTATGTTTCTTTGACCCTTTCAGTCTTCTATGCTATGCAAGACCTATGTATGTCCTGGTCCGGGGTTAGAGTGGATAGGCACTGGTATAGGACGGGATGTTAAGAATGCTTTCAAATTATGTATGTTGTTCAAGCTATTTTACCTTTCCTTTTTGTTTTCCCTTTTAAACTTTTACTTTATAACAACTATTTGAATGTGGGAGGTGGACTCATGGAACTTAAAAGGACTCCAGAGCTTAAAGAAGAGGAAGTTAATTTTACACTTATTGTTGCAGGCTAGGACGATGTTTATATTACTTCAAGAAATGCATTTAACTAATGATCAATGGGTTGATATCCAAAAAAGAAAATGGATTACAGAAGTAATAGCCTCAGAAGGTAAAATTAACAGTGCTGGGGTAGCTATAATTATTAAAACTAATTATAAGGGAAAGATTTTAGACTCTAAGGCAGATAAAGATGGAAGATGGTGTTATGTTGTTCTTTTAGCTACCCAGTTTGATAAACCTATTTTATTGTTAAATGTTTATGCACCCTGTAATGACCAGCATCTATTGATAACATTGTTATAACCAATTTTGACGCAATATGATAAATATTATATAATTATTGGAGGAGACTGGAATTCTTACCAGAATCCAAAGTTGGATAGATGTTGTCCACAAAGAGCATTTAATAAACAAGTGGTATCAGTATTAAGTGATGTTAAGGAAGACTTTCAACTATATGATCCTACTCAGTATTTAAATACTGGTAATAGTATAAATAATTATACCTTTTATTCCACGTGTCATAAAATGTGGTCCAGAATAGATTTCTTTTTGGTTTCAACAATAATGGTTAACCTGGGACCCTTAGTTGTTACACATGCACGTTACTTGTCAGATCATTCAAAAATGTCATTAAGTTTTGCTAAAGATCCAATGGAGGCCCAGCAGCAAAGAGGTTTTAACTGGTCTCTTAACCCAAATTTGTTGAATAAGGAGGAAATACTGCATGAAATTATAGGTCATCTTAAAGAGTTATTAGATAGATTAAAGAAACAACAAGGTGTACCTGACATTGATTGGTCGACAGTTAATATACAACTAAGAGGGATCTTTTTGCAAAAAGCTTCATACTATAAAAAATACAAAATAGAGATATTCAAAAATTGGAAGCTAAAATTAAGACACTTGATCAAGAACTGATTCAAAATTGTAATACTCAAACAGAGGTGGAATTACTTAAATGTCAAAAAGATCTCTTCTTAATACAAAATAGCAACTTGACATTTCAGAAACATAGGATGTTAGTGAGGTATGCCAATCATGTGCAAACACCATCAAGGGCATTAGCTAGGATAATTAATCAGTTGAGAACAGCAGTACAAATTTTGGAAATACATTTTAGAAATACAACTTATTTCAAAATTGAAGATATCATAAATGTTTTTGAGCAGATATATAGTAGTATATATGGTGAGCACAGTGATTTATTCCCCTATAGAACTAGCAAGGAATTTTTACAAAATATTAAATTTCCGAGAATAGAGGACAGTATTCAAAGAGATTTGATTAAACCGATATCTGAAGAAGAAGTGATATATACAATTCAATATATGAAATCGCATAAGTCACCAGGTCCTGATGGTATGACGGTGGAATTCTATAAGAAATTTGACAATATCTTTGGCAAAATACTCTCACGTGTATTTAATTATATAATGAAGAACAAAATTAAGGATCCTCATCTCAATGCTTCAAAAACTATTTTTATACCTAAACCTAATTCTGATTCTCAAAACCCTGATAATTATAGACCAATTTCATTAATAAATGTAGATATGAAAATTTTAACCTCTATTATAGCTAACAGATTAAAAAAAGTTATGCATCATATCGTATCTAGGTAACAGGCTGGTTTTATGGCAAATAGACAAACTAGTGATAATACACTTACATTACATACTTTAATAGCTTATGCTAAACAGAAGAACCTTAACATGTATGCACTTATAGTTGATGCACAGAAAGCTTTTGACAGGGTTGATATAGACTTTTTGTTTGAAATTTTACCATATTTTAATATACCTCATGAGTTTGTTGAAGTGTTAAAAATTCTGTATAGTAATCCTTACACCACATTGTATATAAACAGAATTTTTCCTAAAAGAATACCAATCAAAAATGGAACATGTCAGGGTTGTCCTCTGCCACCTTTATTATTTAATATATACATCGAACCTTTATTCCTATACATTAAACAGAATGTATACCACAATGCCCCACTAGTTTACGGAACAAATATATCAATGGCAGCGGTCGCAGATGACCTGAATATTTATTTTACAACTCCAGTCTCAGACACTAAAAAGTTACTAAAAGCAATAGAGAATTTTTCAGAAGTTTCCAACTATAAAATTAATCTAAAAAAACCTAGTATTTTCCCATTGAGAACTCCCAAACCGTTTTCACTATTGCCTCTGGTGGGACAAATAATTTGTAAAGATAATATTAAATACTTGGGTAATGGCTTCACTACGGATGATAAGGATTTTTATGTTACCAATATTGAAACAGTTTGGGATCAAATAGTATCTGATTTGGGGAGATGGAAGAATCTACGACTACCAGTATTATCAAAGGTATCAATTATCAAAATGAATATATTACCATGATTATTATATATTTTCAGATCTGCTCAGGTAGTAATTTCAAAAACATTTTTTAAACGAATTCACAAAGAATTAGCTAAATTTATTTGGGAGCCGAAGAAAACAAGGATCTCATATGAAAAATGAATGACTCCAAAACATAGAGGTGGATTGGAGTTATCAAATTTTGAAACTTACTATTTTATACTAAATTCAAACAGGCTTCTAAGAATTGCTAATTATAATACAACTAGCACTAAATAGATTCCTACCTGGGTAGTTTTGAATTATAAATATATTTTACATTTGAATATTAATCCTAAAGCCATACCCTTTTTAGGTAAAGAAACTTTGAAACTTTATGGGTTAATGGATCACATTAAACTATATGTAACATCCTTACAAACTTTATTTTAGTCATTAGATCTTGCTCAATATATGATGGCTTATCAACCCTTTCATAGAAACCCTAACCTGAGACTAAATAATAAATTAATTGATCTTAAAGAATTCCCCTTAATAATCAACTTAACTTTGATAGATATTTATACACTTCTTAAACTCTCGGCTAACCAGATAAGAAAATAATTAAATTTACCTAAAAATTATCTCGTTATTGTAAGACAAATTAGGGAACTTTCTATAAGTTATGGGTGTGTTTACAGTAAGAGGTAGACTCATCCCAATAGACATTTTGCTTTATATTCACTTTTGTTACCATCACTTTTTCAATACGTGTGAAAAGTGAATATTTGAGATTATTTTTGGCAGCTTGGACAAGTCGTGAAGGGACTGCGTAGTTTGGTATTGAGGCAACTTTGTTTTCAACGGCAAGCCATTCTCGTTGTGAAACATTTATGGTTTTTTGCATGTTGCGGCTTCTTTTACAACGGAAGGCAGATTCTTCCTAAAGGACAGTTTGTTTTACTTTTACCCATTGCCTTACGCTTTTTGGCAACGGGAGAATAACGGAAATCTGTGACCGTTTTTCAACAGTCTGGACAAGGCTGTCAGGATAAGGTCGTGTAAGGACTGCATGAATTCATACAAAGGTAACTTTGTTTCCAACGAGAAGATATTTTTCGTTGTGTGATATTATTATTGATTGAATGTCCTTCAAATTAGAACCAATAGGTTCATAAAGAGCTGACACCAACACTTATTATATTTATTAAATAATAAATTAATTGATCTTAAAGAATTCCCCTTAATAATCAACTTAACTTTGATAGATATTTATACACTTCTTAAACTCTCGGCTAACCAGATAAGAAAATAATTAAATTTACCTAAAAATTATCTCGTTATTGTAAGACAAATTAGGGAACTTTCTATAAGTTACTTTAAAAATTTTAAACCCAGAGAAGAGAATATAATTAAATGCTCGAATTTGTGGCAAGCTCTCCAACAATATATTAAATTTATAACAGCAGCAAATAATTTAATAAAGGAGTTTAAATTCCAAGATAAAGTTCTTGTGTCAAAATATTGGAAGGAGAAAATGCCAGAGATAGAAGACAGTCATATGATAAAAGCAATCGACTTGACTATAAAATCTATTTCTCTTCAAAAACTGATGTATACCCAGTTGATGATATGGAATAATGTGTATTATACATGCCTTAGCCTGCATAAATTTAATTCCAAAAATCCACCAGTTTGTCCAAACTGCAAGGATCAATCTGCTGATCTTCTTCATATGTTCTGCAGTTGCAAATGCATACACAAACTTTGGAACTCACTTAAGGTACAACTTCAGAAGATGGGTTACCAAAGTTCAACATTGTCATGGGAATTCATGATTTTACATATTCCCCCAAAAGAACTTTCTAAATCTCAATGTATCGTATTAATCAATATTTTCTTATTAATGAAGCTATACATAGCTACTAATTGGTTGGACCCATCCAAAACATCATGGAATAATTTTAGAGTATTAGCAATAAGGAATATAGTAGCTCACAAACTACTTTTGAACCAATATAATAAAAATATTAACAATCCAAAAATATGGGAACAAGTATTTAATATTGTATTAGCGTAATATCTTATATTTGAATTTAGCAAGAATTTCTACACTTTTAAGAGACTCTGTAACAGCAACTTTTTATTACTCAAATTGATCTTAACCACTTTTATACTCTTTGTGTATAAATCAATGTGTTACTTGGAAGCATTTATGTAAATATTGTATATATGTTATGGAGTTAGTGTTAGTTACATTAGTTGATATTTTTTTCTTAATTTTCTGTATTGTTTTAATTTTGTATGGAATATAAGAAAACAATAAAAATTATTATTGAAAAAAAAAAAAAAAAAAGAAAGAAACACTCACAAGGTAACTTCTTAAGTAACAGAAGGTTGAAACCTGAAACAACTTAAAAAAAAAGCTTGAAAGAGCCAATGAGGGGCTTACTTCAGGCCATAGTCCAGGTAACTCCAATGAGCAATGTACATAAACACTACACTCTCACTGAAATGTAAAATGTCGTTTGCTAAACTAAGATGGCCTGGAAAATGTGCTCAGCCACACAGCCTCTGCAAACAAACAAGTAGGCCCAGAAACACAATCCTGAATATGGACAATGCTACAGCTACTACCTACACTACTTAGGCAACAAACACTACAGAGAGAAGGAAAACAGTGACAATGATGCAGACACTACACCGGTGCACAGAAATATAAATAAAATTGGATGTACGTGAGGCCTCAGATAGCAGGTATATCTGCCAACTGTACAGACTGTTGCAGAATGTCCACAGTTTTGCCCCCTACATCTGGCATGGTTTCACAAAAACATATCTGTCTGGTAAAATACTGGCAAGTCATTAAAGACTGAGGTTAGAAAATCATGACAGACATTTGATTGTCACACTTCATACCCTTCACAAGACACATGCTATTGCAAGTCCTGTGTCACAGACTGTATGTATGCACATCATCATCATCATCATCATCATCCCCCTTTTTCCCATTTACATAGGGCCGGGGTATCGTATTAATTGTCACCAACTCTCTTGATTCAGTGCCACTCTCCTGCCTTCTTCAACACTCATGCCTGACTGTCGCAGATCTTCTTTCACACAATCCATCCACCTCTTTGCTGGATACCCTCGCTTCCTCTTACCTTCTTCCTGTCTGTCCCAAATCTCCCTCACCAGATTGTCTTCTGCTTTTCTACACATGTGCCCATACCATCATAATCTGTTCTCTTTGATCTTTTCTGCAATTGGAGCTACTTTGGCTTCTGCTCTTATGTCCTCATTTCTTAGCCTGTCCCACAGTGTGCATCCTACCACCTTTCTCAGGCACTTCCTTTCCATCACCTCTAGCTTCTTCAACTGTTCTGCCTTTACTGCCCAGGTTTCTGCACCATACAGTAGTACTGGTCACACCACTGTCTTCTACACGTTACTTTTCAGCTTCTTTGGCATTCTTCTGTCATAGACTACACCTGATACTCTATGCCAGTTGGCTGCAGCTCCTCTGATTCTAGCTTTGACCTCTTCATTCAGACTACCCTTCTCCTCAACCACCCCTCCCAGATACTTGAAGCTGTTTACCTGTTCCACTATCTTCCCATCTATCTATTCTCAGCTTCTTCTGATTTTCCCAATCTGCTGCCATTACCACTGTCTTATCTGTGCTTAGTTTCATCCCATGTGCCTTCAGATTTGCATTCCATTCTCCTATCCTTTGCTGAAGTTCTAGATCAGAGTCTGCCTGTACTGCCACATTGTCTGCATACAGCAGCTTTGTTGCTCTGACCCCTCCAACCTGTTTGCTGATGTAGTCCATTACCAGTATGAACAGCAGTGGGCTCAGAGCTGAACCCTGGTGTACACCCACTCCCACTGGGAACCCCTCAGTGAGGCCAAACACTGTTCATACTTGAGTCACTGGGTCCTTGTACATAGCCTGTACTGATTCTACCAATGTTTCTGGGACTTCAAACCACCGCAGTACTGCCCAGATCAGCTTTCTTGGGACCTTGTCATATGCTTTCTCCAAGTTTAGGAAAGCCCAGTTTGACTCTCTCCTCTTCTCTAGTTTCTTCTCAAGTATCTGTCTCAATGCAAACATCGGGTCAATTGTGCTGCATCCTGATCTGAATCCGAACTGTTTATCTCCCATCTTACATTCTACTATTCTGCGTATCCATTTATTAATCACCCTCTCCAGAAATTTCATGCAATGTGGTAGGAGTTTGATGCCTCTGTACTGTCCACAGTTGTGGATGTCCCCTTTGTTCTTGTACACTGGCATGAGTATGCTTATTCTCCAGTCATCTGGGATATGCCTTTCTCTCCACACTGCAATTAGTACCCTCAGGAGCCATTTCTCCCCTAGCTCACACAGCATCTTTATCATATCTGCTGTGACCTCATCTGAGCCTGCTGCTTTCCCTGACTTCATTTTCCATAGTGCTCTTACTTCTTCTAAGCTGGGCTCCTCTTCTACTCTCATTGTAGCCTGTTTCTGGGGCAGTGCTGCTTCTGTGGGGTTTTCTTCATTCAGAAGCTGCTGGAAATATTCCTTCCATCTGCCTTTGATGTCCTGTGGGCTGGTAAGCAGGTTGTTGCTGGAATCCCTTATGAAGAGTGTCTGACTATCTTCTTTATCTTTCTGTCTTTGCTTTGCAACCTGGTATAGTCTTGTTGTGCCCCTTACTGAGTCACTTTCCAGAAGCTGATAGAGTGCCTCTGATGCCCTATTCTTTGCTATTGCAACTTCTTTCTTAGTTTCTTTGTTAGACAACCAGTAGTCCTTCCTAGCTTGGTCAGTCTTTTCAATCTCCCACTTCTTCCTGCACTCCTTCTTTATTTTGATTACTTCCTGCACTTCTGCATTCCACCACCAGCTTTCCTTATGCAACTTATTTCCATACCTGGCTCTGTCACATATCTTTTCTGTAGTCCTAACACATGCTGTTTTTAGGCGCTGCCACTCTTCTTCAACTCCACCTATTTCCTCCTCTTCTTGGGGTGCTAGAGCCCTGAGTAATTCCTTGAACTGCTGTACTTTCTCTCCAGTCAACTTCCAGGTCTTCAGCCTGGTCTCTGTTGACCTTAGAGCCTTCTCTGACCACTGCTTGCATGCTTGCAGCTGATTATGGCAACTACTGGTTTATGCTGTGAACTGACTGTTTCACTGGGGATGACTTTGCAAACATGGATTCTACCCCAGTGCCTTTTCCTTACTAGGGGGAAGTCTACCTGAGTTGCATGTTGGCTACTCTTGTATGTGATCTCGGAACCATGTGTCGGCTACTATCAAGCCATTTGCCAGACAGAAATCTAGAATGGCTTCTCCTTCTTTATTCCTATTGCTCCACCCATGTGGACCCAGGCAGTCCTTATACCCTGTTCTGTCTGTCCCGATATGTGCATTTAAGTCACCCATTATCAACACCAATTCATGTTGTCCTGCTTTATCTAGTAGGTCCTGCAACTGCTGTCTGAATGCACTCTTTTCCACACTATCACAACCCTGCTGTGGGGCATAGGCTGAGATTATGAATACTGTCCTTTACACTGGAGTCTGATTGCCATGAGTCTGTCATTAATTCTGATGATATCCCTCACTGACTTCTGAAGCCTCTGTCTCACCACAATTCCTACACCATTTCTAGCCTGTCCACCACCTGAGTAGTAGAGTCTGGATCCCAAGCCAAGTGGCTTTGTTGCACTGCCCTTTCATCTCATCTCTTGGATACATAGGATGTCCAGCCTCCTCTAGATCATACTTCTAAGCTGCATCCTGTCAGTGAACCTACATTAAGCGTAGCAATTCTCAGTTCATGTTTGGCAGGTTGGTTGGTTTTATGTCCAGCTTTCACTCAACCAGGTAACCCAGGCTGGGCAACTAGACACCGGCCAGCCAGTAGCCTATTGACCCAGGGTTTATGGCAGGCACACACTGGCTAATAGGGGCACATATACCCCTCCCAACATTAGCATGGGTCCCTGGCATGGGTCAGAGAGTAGGCCAGGTCCTCAACCCAATTATCACCAGTAACTACCCATGCCCATTTTTTTTTGGTGATGACAGTCAACATGACCGAATCACCTAGAGCCATATTTTACACCATCGAGTGGCTAGCCCTGCCACGGCATGCAGTTTGTGATCAGTGTTCTCCTATCTTGAGGAAACTGCACACCACAATAGATGCTCAAAGTGGTTGGTCTTTTTTTTTTTTTTTTTAACAACTCTTCCCCCCATTGGGGCACCATGTAGAGTCTGTGCTGCTGCCCACAGCTCCATTCATTGGTGAGTTTGAAATGGAAACACTCAGCCTGTTTTTCGGACATGGGAGAAACCCCACGGAGACACAGAGAGAACATGCAAACTCCAAACAGGCATTAGTCAGAGGTCAGGATCGAACCTTGTACCTTGTGCATTGGAGGCGAAGACCTTAACCACTAAGCCATCTGGTCTCTTGTATGTACATATAGCTTGCAAATACACCTACTGCAACACTGGCAGTAGCTCAGTCTGTTAAATGCTTTGCATGCAGTACATATTGCAACCCATAGTCCTGGGTTCGAATGCAGTGTGTTGCACTTCAGTTGCATTACTGTGAATATAGCAAGTAATGATGAGTCATGCAATTTTAACCAAAACAGGTTGCTGCTACTGAATTAACTGCTACCCATGTTTGCAAGTCAAAGGCCTGTAGTAGGTAGGGACACACTGCACATATTCATATAACCTACCTATATGCCGCCTATTACTCTCTGATTGGTACTGTTACATACTAAATAACAATGGTGTCACTGTTCAGTAATGCCCAACAACAACTCTGTAACACACCAAACACTTTTTTGCAAAGCTTTCAGGTCTACACCCTTCATCAGTACAAATTAACTACATTCATTCAATATTTAAATAGGAGATACAATTAGGTCACATGCTTCAGCCAACCTATCACACTAACCAACAATCAAGTCTTAAGAAAACCATCAGAATAAAAATATATAATAAATATATTTACTAATATATAAAAATAGAGTATTACAAATACATAAAACCATATGAATATATACATCATATTTGTTTAAAATACATATATATATATATATATATATATATATATATATATATATATATATATATATATATACACACACATATATATATATATATATATATATATATATATATATATATATACACACACACATATATACACACATACACACACACACACACACACACACACACACACACACACACACACACACACACACACACAAACACGCATACACATACACACACACACACACACACACACACACACACACACACACACACACACATATATATATATATATATATATATATATATATATATATATATACACACTTCCAAAACAAGCTTATAATTTTTCTCTTAGCTTTTTCATTAATACTGGTTTTAAACTAAAAGCATTCTTTAGACCAGGACTCACATTAGCCTGTAACCTAATAATCCATTCAAACTCTTTTAGCTCCAGCAGATTATTCATATCACCTTTCCTTATACTCATTTCTGCTACATTTAATACCCTAAACTTAAACTTATGTTCTTCACCCTTATCCATAATATGCTTACTTAACGCGTTTGTTATTATTTTCCTTCTTATATCTGATTTATGTTCTACAATCCTCTCCAACTTCCTAGTGGTTTTACCCATATAAAATGATACACATGATGTACAAGTAGCCAGATATACCACTTGTGTTACATTGCAAGTTGTCAGAGCTTTTGGAACAAAAACTTCTCCATTTATGGGGTGCATAAATAAACCATCACCCTCATATAAATCATTACAACAGGAACAATTATAGCATTTCCTTGTTCCTATTTCCCTCCCCACATTTTTAGCTTTTATTTTAAAATCCTTATAGCAAAGTTTTTGTTTTAATGTTTCTGAATTTCTATATGCATAACTTGGCCTGTCTCCCACTATAGATCTTACCTAAGGCATAGCCAATAGAATAGGCCATTTTTTTCTATTATTTTACATACATTATGTGTGTTTAAATTGTATGTAGTGAGATATCTAACTATTTTACCATCCTTATGCATATCTCTTTCACTCTTCCTCAATCGCCCCGTCAAAACTGGTTTATACTTATTTCCCCTTTCTTTTAGCACCTCTTCATAAGCCATCTCTACAACTCATCTTGAATAACCACTTTTCTGAAATTCTTGAGACATACTTCTAGCCTGTTCTATAAAAATACTCTCAACCCTATTTAATTTACTCATTCTTATTAACTGTGCCTTCACTATTCATTTAAAGATATGTGGGGCATGCATGCTACCCCTATTTATATACCTCAAAGCATCTACTTCCTTCCTATACAGTGTATATATACATATCTATATATATATATATATATATATATATATATATATATATATATATATATATATATATATATATATATATATATATATATATATATATATATATATATGTATTTTAAACAAATATGCTGTTTTAGAAAAGTGAAGAATATATTCGTATGGTTTTATGTATTTGTAATACTCTTTTTTTATATATTAGTAAATATATTTATTATATATTTTTATTCTGATGGTTTTCTTTAAGACTTGATTGTTGGTTAGAGTGATAGGTGGGCTGAAGCATGTGACCTAATTGTATCTCCTATTTAAATATTGAATGAATGTAGTTAATTTGTACTGATGAAGGGTGTAGACCCGAAAGCTTTGCAATAAAGTGTTTGGTGTGTTACAGAATTGTCGTTGGTACTGTTACATAACAGATGTACCTTAAGCACATGCCTCAAGTGGACTGTTATGGGTACCCTCACCCTGGCTTTGCTTTAACAATAGAACTGACATTGCTCCCAGTGTATGTGTCAGTGAGACATACAGCTTGCTGTCCTCCAAAGTGTTTGCACTCCTCCCCCTATGTGGCCTAGGCTGCAGCAGCAGCTGTAGTCTGCAACATATGCCGCTGTATGTTAAGCTACATGCTTGACCTAGCATACCTCACAACCCCCTAGAACAAGGGCTCCAGACAACACCCATACAAAAGTGGGGGGTAAAGATCGAGTGACAGGGACATGTTTCACAGTTTCCCCTACAAACATAGTGAGCTGACAGACTAGCAGCTGCTGCAGCAGCATGCATAGTCTGATGGGTATGATGTCTGACACTCACATGTCTCTTCCCCCTTACTGACCTCATCCCACAGTGTTTAACACTGAACTACCAGATAATGACAATGGTCAACAATAGCATGCAAAACTGTGGACATACCTCATAAATCTCAACAGTGGACAGTATTTGTACCTACCCTCTGCGATACTGTAGTCTCCACACCTCACTAAGTTCCAACTCAAAGACTAAAAAAGGGGCCAAGGCCTATATGGAGGCCTTAAATATTGCAGTGTGGTGCCATGTCATTGACTAATAAAAGTGCAACCCAGCTATTTTGGATGCAGTTAGCAAGTCTGGTCCACAGATTGGTGCACAGGCAATTACCTGTTAATGAGCATGACCTACAAAAGGCAAGCTACTGCCTATGGGAAACAGGTCTGTAATCTGCTTTACCAAGACAGAGTATGATTTAGCAAGCTTTTTTCTTGAGGATTTGTTCACAACGCAAAAGGATTACGTCATGCTACCAGGTATGTCATACAAGTCCCCATATAATGGGACACAGATGGGAGGATGCAGGTATAGGGAATAAGGAGTACAATAGTAGGCCTGTAATACATCTGTGGGAATGACATGCTGTTAATACTCTGCTGTCCAACAGCTACAGGCATACCTCACAACTGTGTCTACTGTGAATTACATCACAGCTGTGGCTATCTCACTCCCTCCTACAATGGTCAGCTCCTGTACGAAAGCTAATGGATTGTGAGTTAGGCATATTGTCAGTAAGTAAGGCTGGATACAGCTGTTATATCACATGATGTACTGTCATTCAGCTCCTATCAGTCTGTGAATGTCACACAGGAATACTTCAGACATTGTAAAGGTGTTCCTGACTGTACTGGATGTACTCTGGCTAGGTCACTGTTTTGTCGACATTCGTATCACATCACTTGAGAGCTATGGCTAACATACCTGGCAACCCCTAACAGCAGGAATTCAGGTCATAACCATTACTAATGGGGGGACACAGGCTCAACCTAAGTGACAGAGTGTACATATTGGTCATACAAAGTAAGTGCATGAATAGAGTAACATATATTACTGCAGCATACATTTTTCCTGAGGGTTCTGGTGTGTGACAGCCAGATTATCTATATTCTGACAGCAAACATCAAAGATTGGCCAACCACTTGCCAGACATCCACATTTGCACAAGCAAGACCACATATATCAGGCACATATACACATTCCACAGACATCTGTGTACTGGAGAAGTATGACACCTACAGGGAAGATATACTAAGCAGGTTTGCATTGCTGTCTGTCATTGTGGCACACTGGTGTTGCTGGACTGTCCCCATATACTTGTAAAAACACACACCTAATTGTCTGACAGTGGCTGAATGACATAGTAGTGGGACTTTGCCCATAGAGGACACACCACAGTAGATGGCAATGATGGGTGTGGAGACATACAGCAGACTTTGTCAAGGCAAGCAGAGACATAACTGGTATTGCTACAATGGTGGTTATAGCCACATACATAGTGTGTTGATAGACTGTGGGGTATGATGAAGGAAGTAGCAGTGGGTAGTGCAATACATTTTGGTTGTGCAGGGTCTGTACATAGTGGATATCCATGTATCTGGTCCTGTGATGTGTTCCCCTCTTGATCTCTTTCAGGACGGATGCATCAAAGGAGGCACCCACCATTTTCAGATGCTGAAAATAATGTTATCCTGGATGGCCTCAGACTGCATCATAGCATTCTGCTGTCCAGGAGTTGCTAGCATCGTGAAGAACATGCAGCACAGGGGGCTGACCTTGTCACAGCAGTCAACCAAGTAGGGCTACAGGACTGAACCTATGAGCAGGTCTGACACCAGGCCACAGATATGGTCAATGCTGCATGACAATGGGCTGCTGCTGTGGCCAGGGATTGTGCTGCCACTGGTGAAGGACCTGAAGCAGAATGACCACTCTCAGCCACAGAGGAATTCCTGTCAAACCTGGGTTCATCCATCGGCTCCCAATCATCCATCACCCCATACATTGTGAAGGTGGGTGCAACAGCATTCACATCACAAGAGCATCAAGGTAAGCTACCTGTGTTCTTCATCACTGTAATACTGCATCAGTCATTGTGGCAGCCTCTGCCTACCAGTACACAGGTGTCAGGTCTATCTGCTTTGGGGGAGGTTGGTTTTACTGCACAGTTGTGCACACATACTCAGAATGTCAGCAAGTATGTAGGCAGTATCACATTAGCTACTGAACATGCTGATATATGCACATATTACCCTGTAACAATGCCACATTTGGTATTGCTGACAATACCTCTCCCTCATATTTTCCATAGGTATATCAGATGTGGCCGGAGTCCATGGTCCTGTACCTGGTAAGTGTGATACTGTTCTCTCATGGATCATATATACCCTAAGAATGTTAAGGGCTGCCATTTTGATCTTAGCACAACTGTTAAGCTTAGCCAAAGTACAATACTTGTATGTTCCATTTTGGAAGAGTTAACTGAAATGCAATAAATGGGTAATCACAGTTGTGTATTTGCAGAAACAGTAACACATTTACACTTATTGTTGAAAAGGTCAATGCAGTGTGCTATACAAGAGGCAATCACTCACAGATGCCTGTTCACACACAGTATGGAGATTTTACATACCTGAGGCAGTGATACTATAACTGGCACAGTATGCTTAAGATGGGTGCACTGTGTTTTAGGTGTAGGTCTATCAGATACAGATACCAAGCAGGTATGACCCTAGCCCTGAAAAGCAATCTGGAATCGATCAGAATGATACCGCAGTATAAGGACAAAATGATTGACTTCAACAATTGGCTGAGCTTCTGGTATTATTCTAGGAGGATCCAGTATCTGTCTGCTTGGGATGACATGGTCGACAGGCCACGATGCTTTGCCAGAGATGGCCTGCACCTGTCACCCCTGGGATTCCAGATACAGGCTAAGGCTCTTGCCACCCCTTTAGTGCCTTTTTTAGGCAAGGTTCAAATGACAAATTCACCTCCATAACAGGAACAGGCAAGAAAAACTGCGGGTAATGCTACTCAATGCTAGAAGTCTAAATCTCAAAATGCACTCACTCGAAGCACTCCTTAAAATGGAGAACATCGATATCTGTGCAGTGACTGAGACCTGGTTCAAGACTACAGAGAGCACTCCTGCACTACCAGGCTATAACTCATACCACACTTTTCGGCCATGCAACCTGGACCAGAACACCAACGTGGAGGTGTGTCCATATTCATTAAGGATATCCACACCTCCGGGCTAGTTCCTCAACATAATGCATCCGAGGTTATCCAAGTGCAACTAACTGTGGGCAAAACTGCAATCCACATTGTAGCTAGCTACAGATCCCCAGCCATGCCCCAAGATTCCCACTCCTCTTTTCTTGATGTACTGGAAAATATTAGGGTTCAACCAAACACCCTAAAAATGGGCGATTTCAACTACCCCACTATTAACTGAGAAAACTACTCATGTACCAAGTCCTTCACACACCACTTTCTGGAATTCATAAACTCCAATGCCCTGGATCAACTTATCCACACCCCCACCAGGGGCAACGATATCCTAGACCTAGTCATTACCAACATGAGTGACCGGTGTTCCACACCTGAAGTCAACTCCTCATTGGTCCGATTTGACCATAAGCTAATCACCCTTGATATCCACATCCCGCCCCCACATCCATTAAGGAAACCATGGTGAAAAATTTCTCCAAAGCCAACTTCATGTTTCTTAAAACAGAAGTGCTGAACTTCATGACACCAATGCAGATGAACAATACAGTTACAACTGCTAAATCCTACACAAATGCACTCTATAAGCACTTACACGAGTGCATGGATCATGCTATCCCAAACAGAACCAAGACGCTATCCTCCAAAAAAGGAAGCCAATTTAGTGGTCCCCTGCCATAAGCAAACTGTACAACAGAAGGAAAAAATTGTTGCAAAAGAGAGTAAAATCCCATGAGTGGAGGATCTCCCTGGTCAGCCTCAGTAAGAAGCTGAGATCCCTTATAAGATCCTCCAAAGCTAGCTATGAAAACAAAATTGCCACTGATTCTAAGGACAACCACAAAGCATTCTATAGCTATGTCAAGAATCTCAATGGCAAAACCCAGATCTGCTCTGAGTTACAGCACAATGGCACAAAAATTACAGAACCAACTGATATTGCCAACATCCTGGCAGATAGATTCAGTGCTAAGTTTACCCCCCACTCCCTAAAGGGCGCATATCTATACAGGAAGAATGCAGAGTCCCTGTAATCACAACTACACAGGTAAAAGCTGCACTCTCTAAAGCCAAATACACAGTATCCATGGGACTGGACAACATCCCAGGCTGCATTTTACGTGAACTTCAGAACTAACTGGCTCCCCACCTAAGCACCATGTTCAGTCATAGCCTCTACATCAGGCTTTGAGCCCACTGAGTGGCGTACGGCAGCAGTTATCCCACTCCACAAAGGGGGAGCCACCACTGATCCCAGGAACTATCACCCTATTAGCCTGACAAGCCTGGTCTGCAAGGCCATGGAATGTATCATCATGGAACTCATAAACAAATACATTAGTAGCCTCCAAATTCTGGATCCCACCCAGTTTGGGTTTGTGAAAGGCATATCATGCCTCCTGAATCTGATTGACTTCTTTGAGGCAGTCACCAAAGCTGTGGATGAGGGTAAGGTGGTTCACACAGCCTATCTTGACCTCGCCAAGGCTTTCAACACCATTCCCCATTCTGGAATTATAGCAAAACCCACTAAACTAGGTATAAATCCCTACATCACAAGATGAGTTGCCAACTGGCTCACTGATAGAACCCACACTGTAAAAGTTGCACACTCCAAATCTGACCTCAAACCAGTGACAAGTGGAGTACCACAGGATTCAGTCCTGGGACCTCTTCTGTTTGGAATCTACCTCTCTGAAGTACAGGCTAACACAGAAGGCCTCTGGCTAATGAAGTTCACAGATGACTGCAAACTAGGAACCATAGTTGAGTCCCCAAATGATGTGGAAATCCTACAGAAGGGCCTCACTGAAACAGATGCCTGGTCTCAGAGCCATGGCCTTAATCTCAATGCCAAAAAGTGCATTGTCATCCCATTTGGTAAAAACTCTGTACCCATGAACTACTACATAGACTGCAGTCTACTTAACACCGAATGTGTGATATGAGACCTTGGGACCCAGGTGGACAGTAGTCTGTCCTTTGATAGTCACATCGCCACAGTAGTCAGGAAGTCCTTCTACATTGCACACATCATAAAAGGGTTCTCATCCAGGAAAAAAGAGGTCATTGTTCCCCTCTACTCGACACTCATTAGACCCATTATAGAGTACAATGCCCCTTTTGGAATGCACCTCACAAGACATCTGCAGCAGCTGGAAAGGCCACAGAAGTACCTCACAAAGACAATTACTGGCCTCAAAGAGATACCCTGCACTGACCATCTCAAAAAACTCCAGCTCTGCTGCATAGCATATCACCTACTCCGAGGTGATCTCTGCCTAACTTATAAAGCTATGTCAGACCCAGAGCTGTTGGACATGCTACACCTAAAGAAATCCCATTTCCTCCAAGCTACACGGTCTAGGGACCTAAACCTTGTCACCACAATAAACAGGACATGCTGGAGGGATATATTCCTGTCCCAGAGACTTCCCATACTCTGGAACAGGCTACCCATCTATGTCAAGCAAAGTTCTTCATTAGCACTCTTCAAGAAAAATATTGATGAGTGGATGGGAAATAGGAAATACACCCAGGGGATCACTTCTGTGTCTCTGCTCAACAGTAGCACAGGAAAATAACTTTCTTGGGTGGTGTAAGCCAGGGAACCTTGCTAGCTAGGCTTACGTAGGCCCTTGGGCTGATAGCCTAGTACCTACCTATGAACCTATGAACCTATACACTGAAATATTGTATATCTCATGGGTGTATAGTACTGGCAACATTAATTGGACTTAGCTGCAGTGCATGTTATAAGGGCCTGTCTTGTCTGTGGATGTTGCAGTCTGTGAGTTGTGTATGGGGTCAGAAATAAGATGTGGTATGTGTAATGCAGTTTTGGCTCCTCAGCTGTATGCTTATGTGTGTGTGGATTACCATACATAATAGTGCAGGTAGTTGTTGTTGTTTGTCTTTCGGCTTTTTCCCAGTAAGGGGTCGCCGCAGCAGAACTCCAGTCTGCTAATGATTGGCAGTGGATGTTTACAAAATGCTGAGGTGCCAGCTCGATGCCTAACCTTCAACGAAGGCACGCCTATTTACACATGCATGTCTTTCGAATGCTACCCAACGGCGGGAAGGACATGCAGACTCCACACAGAAGGCACTCCCAAGCCAAGCCAAAAATCAAACAGGAGAACCTCTTGCTGTGAGGTAACAATGCTAATGCCGTACCACCACAGCATATACATAATAGTGCAGGTAGTAATGTACTTATTTTGTTTTCCTTCTCACAGGTGAATGTGGAGGTTGGAGTCTGAGTCTGTCCCCATCACAACCTGATGTCAGTGTCTCATCGGACTCTGATGATGATGGTGGCCATACTGAGGCACTGGTGGGGTTTTTGGGGGCTGAATCTGCCTCATGGGTTGACATACCACTTCCTTCCAAATTGTCCCCACACATAGTCAGTATGCCCACACATGCCGAGTCCCCTGAGGCCACAGATATTGGACAGCTAGAGTGTGGCAATATTGAACAAGAGAGTGTGGCACAATAGAGCTGACACTGCTCCCTTCGTGAGTATCATTGAGTGCAGACACTGGCAATAGCCAGAGAGTTAGAGGGGTCCCACACAGGCAGACTGACAGGGGTGGTCGAAGGAGAACTGATGCCCATCCACCACCTGTCACAGGTGTCACATCACGGGTCACTTGATGCATGTTTCTGTCCATCATGGAGGCACAGGTACATTCTGAATGCAATACCAGATGGATGCTCAGGATTATGGATGCAGCAAAGTCTATCTGTGACTCCCACCACTAAATTGGTAATGCCATGCATCATTTCACTGATGTAGTGGACAGACGGTGGGGTGAAACATTGTCAGTCCTTGACCGCACATTGTCTGTGCTAGAACATATGATGGGAGTAGGGTGTTGGACACATGACCATAGGTTAGCAACAACATCCGCTGAAAGACCACAAGGCCATATACACTCATGCTCCCATAGTGGCTGTATCTCCAGCATTACAGAAGGGAGTGTGCTGTCCACACCATGACATGGCAGGCCATGGCCATGTGGTCCTGGGGAGTCCCGTGGGGGACAGGTTGCCCAGCAGACACCAGTCACTGTCAGCTACTAGCACTGCATCTAGGCATGGTGGTGCCAGTACCACCCCTGGCAGAGCCAGTTCCTTTGTACATGGCCAGAGATGGTGAACTGTCCACTCTGCCATGTATGATCCACAGCAGTCCAACATACACATGTGTAGGGCAAGCACATGGCTTGATTGTTTATACTCACACACTCAAACATCACTGTCACATGCAGGTCACCAACAGACACATATGGCACTTCTCATGTCCCAGCTAGCTGGCACCCCTTACTGGCTCACACACATGCTGTCAACTGTTTGGCACAGCTTAGGCTTTTGGCATCCCCACACCATACTCTGTGTGTGTGATTATACCTGTGCCACATCCCTGCCATCCATTGCATCAATGCAGGGACATACAAATATGTGTCTGATGCACAGGGTGACTATAATATGTTATATGCAGTTTTATAGTGCAGTAGTGTTATGCCATGACACATGCTGAAAGCTGGCATGTGTCATGAGTACACATCAAACTTTGTGTACTTTTGCTGCATGATGTTAGATTGGCAGTAGTGTTGCAGAATGACAGGTGTCTCACAGAACCATGTATATTTCTGTTCCAGGGGCCTGAGTGGCTGAGCTATGGAGACTTGGCAGCAATATAGTGGCATAGGATGGCATGGCAGCACAGCAGACATATGACATCAGCAAGGTACAGCTGTAAATGTGCGTGGTTACCTAGGTCCATACCTGTGGAACAGTGTGTCAGGGACAGTGGGGGCAGTCAGCATAATCACACATGAATACCCTGTGACAAGTTCTGATACCCTTGATTTGTGTCACCTTGGTATTCTGTTCATACAAATGTAGGTAGTAGCAGATAAATGTATGCCTAAGTAGATGTGGGTGATTTATGGCCTGCAGCTACTGACAAGGCAGTAAAATGCATGAAAACTGCACACCCATATGTGTACTGCTGCATGAGAATATATTTGTACACTCACACAGAGTTGCCTTTATTGAGATTAGAATCCTTGTCTATCTATTAGTATTCACCAGAATATTATGTACTTATTGCATGCAGCATGAAGATTATATTTTTTTGAGTTTGTCACCCAGTGCTATTAAAGTGAATGACATAAGCATGCCTTGTAAAGGAGGACAATGGAGAGCCTGGCAGGTACTCACAAGGCCTTAAAATGTGTGACCATTGCACATAGATCACACTCACAATTGCCTGTTGCAAGTTTAGAACCCCTACCTATCAATAAGCACTACAGTACTACATACTTATTACATGTGTCACACAGCTTAACAATCTTGAGATTGTCAGGCAGTGCTGTTAAGGTGGATGACATCAGCAGGTCTTGTAAAGGAGGACAATGGAGAGCCTGACAGGTTGTCACAAGGCCTTAAAATGTGTGACCATTGCACAGAGATCACACTCACACAGTTGCCTGTTGTGAGATTAGAACCACTACTCATCTATTAGTACACACTACAGCACTACATATGTATTACATGTGCCATGCAGCTTAACAATCTTGAGATTGCCAGCCAGTGCTGTTAAGGTGGATAACATCAGCAGGCCTTGTAAAGGAGGCCAATGAGGAGGCTGGCAGGTAGTCACAAAGCCTTATAATGTATAACTATTACACAGAGATAGGCATGCGTACACTGCTGCAAGGGGATATATTTACACACATACACAGTTGTCTGTTGTGAGATTAGAATCCCTACCTATGTATTAGTATACACTAGAGCACTACATACTTATTGCATGTGTCATGTGGCTTACCTGTTTTGAGATTGTCAGTCAGTGAATGTTAAAGTGATTGACATCAGCAGGTGTTGACAGTGAGCCGCATGTTGAAGAGGACACTAGTCACAGGGCCATAAGTTGAATGACCACTGCACAGACATAGGCCAGATGGGCATGTCTGTAGTGCTGTAAGGGAAATGTTACACACACACACAAGGTGACTGCTGAGAGATTAGAACCCCTACATACTTACTATTACACATGATAACATGCAGTACTTATTGCGCACACCACTAGTTACATCTGGTGCATATATAGCTGCATCAACAGTACTTGTGGGCTAAGCAAAGTGGCCTTGTATTACATAGCATGTGTATCTTGCAGAGTGAGCCTGCTTTATGCTGTTATTGTATCTACTGTCCTAGCAGTGGGGTACCTGTTAAGATCCCTGCTATGTGTGTGCAGTTAACAGTATCACCATTTCTGGCTGGTTGCAATTTGTTAGGTGGACAATTGGCCAGTGACAATATGGCCTGCCCAAGTCCTTCTTTGGAGTCTCTGCACATTACACCAGCTGCTCATCATTGTCTGTCTACAGGGTGCGATTCCACAGGCACAGTGTTCTGTGGTTGGGTGGATTATGTCATTATGCGGCCTTGGTGTGTTACCATCAGACAACTTTAGTATGTGGGTGCAGATAACCTCAGCATTCTGCGTGTGGATGTGCACATTCATATATATATATATATATATATATATATATATATATATATATATATATATATATATATATAGAGAGAGAGAGAGAGAGAGAGAGAGAGAGAGAGAGATAGATATATATAGATATATAAAACTGGGATGTCAACTTAGGTGTAGCTATGTGTTAGCTAAGTGTAGGAGCATGCCCAGTATGACTGTCAGTACTTACAAAATGACTCTAAGCCAGACCTACCTGTACTCCAGTCCGGGACTTTGTGTGCTGCAGCCAATTGGCTGCTGCACCAGATTCAACAATTTAGCAACTCATACCTATCAACTGTACAGATTGTAATAGACTGTACAGAGTGTTGCATTATATGTATGATACGTTTTACATGGTATTGTGATTTTCCAGTACATCAGTGGCAAATCATTACAGACTGACATTAGGAAATGATGCCAGACATTTGAGTTACTGACTCCATATACACCAGAAAACCCATGCTACTGCACGAGCTGTTATCCACTGCTGTTTCTACATTTGTCTGGCCAGTAGTTAATACTTCTCCTTATATTTCGGCCTTTGTCCCACTACTATTCATGGCTTTGTCCATATTTCCTACTCTAAGTGGTTGTAGGTATAATGTGAGTGAGGTAAATGATGTCACACCACAGACAGAGGGTGACAGTCTTCACACCTCTCACTGTACATGTTTTAGAAGGATGTCCAGCATTTCGCCCCATATGTCTGCTCTGTTCCTCATGCAGTTGTGTTTTCTGGTACTATACTACTAAATGGAGCCCATTGAATTGTTGGAAGCACTGACACAGTTGAGTGATGGCCTTTACATCCTGCTGCTACTCTGATGTGTTGCAACCTGCTGTTATTCTAGCCACCTTCTACATTACTCAGAGCATGTATAATGTCTGTAAGTTTTGCCTCCTGTCTTTCCATGGTCTCTGGCTTTGTCCATCTGTCTTGCAGTAACAGATTGGTGCATATTGACCATCTGTGGGACTCCTGCCATAGGTGTACTTCACATGCAAAACTTGTAGGTGCAGCCAGCTTTGCACCATGAATAGCATCAACCATGCTACTGTACTCAGCCCTCTGAGCCACACCAGCCAACAGAACATGAGGTTTACTTCCTCACACTATCAACAGCAGACAAGTAGAACACTTTGACCCCTGCATATTGTGGAAATTAGAATATGTAGTCAGGTTGCTTGAGACAGCCCTGGGATTATATGGTCTGCAGATATATCCATGCAAACATACTGTTACTGCAGTTGTATGGGAACACTGATGTTTTGGGGTTAGGGGACTCTAGTATTGACAGTTGAGCTTCTGTCCCATGACCCCGCTGTTTGTCATTTCCCTTGCATACCGCAGTGAGTTTTGCTGCCTTGTGATCTAATGCATATTATGGGGCAGCGAGTATTGGACAGAGTACCTGTTGTCCCACATAGCTGTTAGTTCTCTGTAAGTAGCCTAGTGGCCCACTCTATTCCCTTGCATATATGCAGCAGGTCCATACATATGCTACCATAGTCTAGTCCCCATACATTTGTTGTAAAGGAGAGTGACTTACCTTGTGAATGCAGCAGTTGAGATACTTGTGTTGCACGGCTGACTCTGTCTGATGCATGGAGTACACAGCCAATACATGGTAAGGTACAGGCTATGTGGTGTGGCTGGCATCCTTTTTACTATGTATTTGAGTCGGAGTAATGTGTCAGTCCCTAGGACCCTAAAATGTCAGTGCATTTGCTATGCAGTGCCTCTTTGCCAAGGCCAGGGCATACTGGGCAAGTCTACATCTACCTACAGGGACAGCCTCAGGGGGTTCCTCCTCTGTGTCCCCCTGTGGGTGTGGCTGTGGGAACCCTGGCAATGGTGGGGGGGATGTGTGTCTCTTTCCTGTGATGATCCTACCACAGCTGTTTCTGCAGGATCATATTGTGTAGCATGGCACATACTGTGAACATCTGTGCACAAGTGGCTGGAGAGTACTACAGGGCTCCACCAGATATATTGAGGCACTGCAACCATGACTTGAGAAGCCCAAACACATGCTCTATGATGTTCCTAGTTTGTGCGCGTGCCTCATTATGGTGTTCTTCAGTAGGTGTGTGTGCATTTCTGATGGGTATCTCCATCCACGGTTCCAGTGCATAGCTAGCATCCCCCAGAAGATGGCCGCATGGGATGTCCCCCCTGG
Organism: Protopterus annectens; assembly: GCF_019279795.1. Lineage (NCBI taxonomy): Eukaryota > Metazoa > Chordata > Ceratodontiformes > Protopteridae > Protopterus > Protopterus annectens. The sequence goes on from NC_056739.1 coordinate 509,878,536, forward strand.
CAAACATCTGGACAGCTGTGATGCATGCCAGATATGGGAGATGTGATAACTGCCAGAGTTGCCAGCACACACATTCATGTTAATGCCCTGGGCATTGCACACGACCTGGCAGTTGATGAAGTGATACTCCTTGCAGTTGACATACACTCTACCCTCCTCACTCAGCAGTGCTTTGATGTGTACATGAGTGCAGTCTATGGCATCCAGCACCTCAGGTAGTGTGCTACACAGTAGAGATGCATACTGCTGGCCCTCTCCTCAGGGGTGCGGGGTATACAAATGTGCTCACTGGAATGTGTTTGCATGGCAGTCAGGAACTGGTGTAGTACCCTGGATGCTGATGCCTGTGAGACCCCCATCATTTCCCCAGTTGGTCTTTGAAAAGTACTTGTAGCTAGTATTCTAAGGGTTACACATACCTTTGTTTCCACTGGATGGGTTCCCCTCTGTTGGCTCTGGGTCTGAGTTGAGGGTGGCAGAGCTCATTGCATTCTTGTAGAATGTCCCTGTCCACCCTGTAGTGCTCTGCAATCTCCAGCTCATGTAGCTCCTGGAAGGTTACCCTGGGCCTGAACACTCTTCTTCTTCTCAGTATAGGCCTATTGTCAACAGCAGCATCAGCAATGACCTCATCATCTAGCACATACAGATGTAGCAGAGCAGCAGCAGCCCCTAGCATTCAATCAGTTAAAATTCCCAGGTCTGTACTCCAATGTTGCAGAGTATGGAGAAGAAATCAGATTGTAGGGTGTATGCATAATTTATAGTGATCTGCTGCAGATGCATCCTGTGTGATTGGCTAACTATGATGCATTCCACCTGCCAGGTACATCACTTGAGGGGTTTGAATGGCCCAGTGTAAGTGGAACAGGGGTTATCAGTCATTTATACATGATTGCCTTTCACAGGCTATTTCCTTTCTTTTCTTTTTTTTTATTGTCTTCCCTGCTAAGCACAGCAGCACAGTGTGTAAACACTCATGTCAGCTAAAGCAAGTTCCCCAAAGCTAAACAAAGCTTAGCAGGCACTGGACACCCCCCTGCTTAGCTGAGAGGCTCTCAGTGCAAACAGGCACCACTGAGCTCCAGTCCACTTAAACATATAGTGATATACCCCCTTTAGATGCCAGCTAGCTCTTCTGTGGACAGCAACATGGTTCTGGGGCTGCATGGATTTTATCTGTGGACACAGTGGCCCATTTTTGCTATTCAGTAACCCCAGCTCATTTGCATATGGATCTGTGCACACAACCTCTATACTACACTATTCCAGGTCCTGTCTCCTTAGCAACTACTGAAATCTACCATTGTACATACTCCATGCAGGGCCCTATAATGCATTATGCTCACATACTTCTTTTTTCCATTTTTAAACTTTTAAATATATTTTTTTTGCATAACAACATTAGCAACATGTTTGTGCACTGCTGCATCGCGTAAAAGTAAAATGTAATATGGGTATTTAATAAAACTTAAATTATTTTGCATTACTTTTTGGACACACAAGGCATAGTTTTGCACATATCTGTGCCTACTATGCAACTTATGACCTTCTAAATGGGCTTTTACAGCCCCTGTTCAATTTTTATTTTCTTGTACATGAAAAGTTTCTGTGTACACTTTGGACACCAACACAGGGTCTGCAGGACTGACAATCTGCTTGCTGGATCACTTCAGCACCCTCATTTGCATGCAATTCACCTGCTTATGAGGTGATTTGCATGCTATGGACACTTGCGTGTCCACACATTCGTGCACGCCTCTCTGCTCTGTTTAATGGATTGCACAGCTGCTTACATCTGTGTGACCACAGTGCCAATATGCCTACACAGAAAATAACTCTGTGTAGGTTTTATTGAATTCCCCCCAATAAATGTCACTGTTAGAAGAGTACAGAAGAGGGAACAGATCAATAAAAATCGTCAGAAAGATAGACATGATAAAAGCAATGCCCACTATCAGACCAGGATCTATCATGCACTACTACAAATAACAAACTAATAATATCAGCATAGGCAGAAAAAGATAAGCAAATAAATACAAAAGAAAATTACAAAATAAGAAATTTATTGATGACAGTAAAAGATTTTATAGAGAACTGGGAAACAAGGCAAAAAGAACTGAAACACCACTATAAAAGAAGAAATAGATACATTTCGGAGAAATATCTATGAAGATCCTGTGGAACATAACAAAGATGCGAAATGGACAGAAGACGTAAAAGAAAGAATAAGAAGTTAAAATGTACAGGATATGAAATGGGATGAAGTAACAGTCAGAGAGACTGAAACAAAGTTAAGAAATGCTCTTAATTGGAAACCCCAGGCCCAGATGCAGTACCTAACTTCTGGTTAAAAGTATTAATATCTTAACATGAAGTTTTAGCCATGAGTAATAACTATTTATATGTGAACCCAGAACAGACACCAACCTGGTTAACAACAGGAAAAACAATACTCCTACTTAAGAGCGAACTTGCAAGCTATCCTAAAAACTACAGATGAATAACTTGCCTTCTGATGACATATATACTATACACTGCAACTGATACCAAAAGAGTTTATAGTCATTTAAACAAAAATTCCACCATGGCAATAGAACAAAAGGGTAACAAAAGAAAGTCATATGGAACAAAAGACCAATTTCTGTTAAATAAAGTCATAATGGAGAACTGTGAAAAGCATACGAATCTAAGTATGGCATGGCTAGACTGCACAAAAAACATTTAACAGTATCCCACATTCATGGATAAAAGACTGCTTAAAATCTATATGATATACCCTAAACTGATTGATTACATTACAGCAATCAAGAAACAGTGGCAAGCCACTTTGCAGTTAAGCCATGATAAAGGACAAATTATTATTCCAGGGTTAAAAATTCAAAGGGGGATATTCCAGGGTAACTCTTTGTCAGCACTGTTTTTTTTGTCTTGCCCTTAACCCATTAAGATGTCTACTTAACAAATTAGGACAAGACTACAAATTGGCTCCCAGAAACCACCAAAGTGTAAAGAATTCTCATCTTCTTTGTTTGAATGATTTAAAAATGTATAGTTCATTACATGAGGAACTGAAAGTACAATTGCAAGTGGTGAAAACTTTTTCAGATGATATAAGAATGTCATTTGATCTTGATAAATGTGCAAAAGCAACCTTTAAACAGGAGCACTGCAGCACCAAGAAAACATCTGTCAGGGACAGGAATGTGATATATGAGAACTCGAGCAAGAGGGAGTATATAAATATTTGGGAATTAATGAAGGATCAGCAATCAAACATGAACAAATGTGTATAAACCTTGGTAAGGAATAAGACTAAAATTAATACTGAAAACAGCGCTGTCATCCAGGAACAAATTCCAAGCTATAACCCAATTTGCTCTTGCTGTCCTCACATACAGTTTTAGAGTGAATGACTGGCTTCAAAAGGTGTTAGATCAGCTGGACAGGAAAACAAGAAGTATGCTTCATGATTATCAAATGATTTATAAAAATCAGTGCATACCAAGATTATATATTCCCCCTTCTGAAGGAGGTATGGGCCTCCTCAAAATTGATTAATGTATAGAGTTGCAATTGTAGGACTGCATACGTATTTGCTGACCTCACATGACCCAAACATAGTGAAACATAGTGAAAGTCTTAAAACATTAGGAGAATAAGTCTAAGATGACTTCCCTGCTTAGTTTAGCAGAAGCATATTAGCATCAAGTGAGAATGGAAATCAAACCAGAAGCAGATAAAAATCAGGCAGCAGCTGAATGTGCCAAAAAACAAACAAAAAATATAAAAGGTGCTGGATCAGATGAGAGGGCAAGAAATGTGGAAAATATATAAATATAGTTACAAGTATAGAAAACTCCTGGAGCAACCTCATGTTGATCAGGACTGAATGCAGAAATGGTTAAGGAAAGGTGAATTTAAACCAAAAGGCAAAAGGTTAATATTGGAGGCCCAACATACCGGACTATGTACACATTGGTTTACAAAGTCTATTGAACATGTGGGAGAAACAGACAAATGTAGGTTTTGTAAAACAGAATTGGGAACAGTTGCAACTCTTGTTGCTAGTAGTGATTTACTAATGGCAGAAGGACTGTATGCTGACAGGCATAATAATGTGGCAAGACTGTTGAACTGGAGATTGTGCAAACATTATACTCCTGAAGTAGTTGAAAAACACTGGAAACATAAGCCACAGAGCATTATAGAAAATGAAGTTTATATCACATGGGATCACCCATTACCAACAGTTCAAAAATTAGATGTGTGAAAACTAGATATGGTAGTCCATGAAAAGAAGATAAAAGCAATGATCATTGAAATTGCTACACTCAGTGATTACAGTGTCTTAAGTACAGAGAGACACGAAGTCATAAAATACCGGAATTTGCAAGCAAAAATAAGGGCAGTGTGGAAGAAGATGCCCAGGCAGTTCCAATAGGAGCAATGGGTCTTATAAAAATGTCCAGACTTAGATAAGTAACAGATGCATGTAACTCCATATGAATTGCAGAAGGAGTCATTACTGGGCATACTGCAGGTGCTGCAAAGAGCACTTCTGGCTAACATCAAAGATTAAAATGGTATTCATTTGATGAACTTTAATCACACATTGACTTGGGAATAGGGTCCATTCCCATCATGGTATTAGAAACCCAAAAGACTTGGAGAAATTAATAAAATTGAATTACTTTTGAAATATGAAACACATTTTGAAGAACTATCATGGCAAGTTTTGAAATGCTTTATGATTATAACCTGATTATAATTAGAAAGACAGAACCTTAAAGCTGTCAGTTTCATTAAGTTGCAGTGGTTCATATAAGTCATTGTAAAGTTATGCCTTTTTCACCTATATACTTCTTTCATAATGGCATCTTTTTATATTTCTCATTTTACGATCAGTTCATAATTTTTTTTTACTTTGTTATGGCCTGAAAGATGATTTCACATAATACCTGTACAGTCATGTGCTAGAAGTTGGAAGTCCCTTTACCAATCCATATTAGGAGGTGGAGGAAGTCAAGTAAGGAAAGTTATGAACATGACAGAAAAAAATTCTGTTCACAGGTGATAGTTTTAATGTTGCTGAACAAATAGTGAAACACACTGATCTTAGGCATGGGGAATGGAAACCCTGAGATGCATTGGTTTGTTCCAATATGCATACTGATAGGAGCTAAAAGGAGGTTAAGGTAAGAGTACAGTTTTAAGCATGTAAGTATAGCAGTTACTGATGACAGAAAATTTGACATCAGATTATCCACAACATGGACACTATACTATGTAGATGACATCCCTCCAACAGTAATGCTCATTAGAATCCTGTGTCTTACATTATACTCCAGCATAACTATGTGATGCTTTCTGTTAGGAGTATGGAATGTTATCAAGCTTTTCCTTCTCCCTTCAATAGTGAAACTGTTAAAGTGTCAAGGCCTACACTACCATAACTAAAGTGAGGCTTTATTGTTTTAAATGAATTTGAGCACAGTGTAGCATGATGAGACAGTGACCTATGAAATAGCCTGTTTAAGTAGAAAAAAAACAAGGTCTGAATGACATAACATTGCAGAACCCTGGCCACTGTGAGTGAGAAATCCAATATTTTGTGTTGGACAGTCAGTCTACCTCACAATGAAAATTCCCTTCCTGAATATAATTCTCCCTGTACCAACTCCTCCTAATGTTTTTAGATTTGTCTGTTGCACTAACACATTACAGTAAGTAGGGCTGCCTCTTTTCCATGCCTGTGTTGTCTTTCTCTTTTCATTAATGTTATACAACTGTGCAGTTGTTATATTTAATTAATGTGGGGGGCAAAGCCCCCACATGGGTACTGCAGGGACTTTTTCTCCTTCAAAAAAATGCTCTATTGGTGTTTTTAATGAATAGAATTTACAACTGGTGGATTATAGCTCACTTTCTTGTAACAGATCTTTGTGTGCCTTTGTCTGCATGATGTAAGATAGACATAGGATACTATTGTGCATTACTGCTGGATGCCATGCAAGTCTCATTGAGAAGTCTTAAAATCTTCACTCATGAACTCTATTTTTTTCATAATTTAATTTGCCATATCCTTTATTGGCTTTCTCCTCCTCTTCCTTTATTTAACTTTTCTCAATAAGCATAGAAGTAAGAGATACAATATGGTTTGGAGAAGGAGATCAGATATCTTGATACAAAATTTTGTGAACTTTGCATGACATTCTCCCCGATTCACTAATCCTCCGTGTAAGACTAAATAAATCTTTCACAGAAACTGCAGTTGAACGGTATGATGCCAGCGTGCCATGCATATTCATGAGGGCACGCTGACTCATCCCCAAGTGTAACACAGACCGTGCAGGAAGGCATGGGGCATGTCCGACTGTCGAGTAGTGCAAAGGTCCACACCCCTGCAAGAGTCAGATTTGTGAAACGTCAACACACATCAGCGAGTTCACTCAAATTTCAACAAATCCAACACTACACATCCCCACATACTAAACCCCTTTCAAATTGTAAAATGTTAAATTTGTATTTATTTTTTTATAATTCCCGATATAGCTGCCCGTAATTGTGCGTGTTTGCACGGGTGTGCCCATTGCTTAGCCACAGTTAGCAATTTTGACATCAAAGAGCATATAAAAACTATTTATTCAAATTAAGCCAAATAGCGATAGCGTAGTGGTAGAGACTTCGCACAAAGAGGAGGCAGTCATGGTCCGAATCCCACCATACCCCTTTTTATTTCATGTTTTAAAGTAGTATATGAAATAATTCCTGACATATATAAATAAAATTTTACTAAAATGCATTGAAATGGCCTATGTATCAGTGAACAAAAAGTATATTATTTACATATAAGAAGGATCCTGACATCTAATTGCTCGTAGCTAAGCAGTGTTTTACCCAGCGCAATAAAGTTGCCCATAGCTAGGCAGAGCTTTACCAAGCACAATATAGTTGCCCATAGCTAGGCAGTGCTTTACCAAGCACAATATAGTTGCCCATAGCTAGGCAGCGCTTTACCAAGCACAATATAGTTGCCCATAGCTAAGCAGCACTTTACCTAGTGCAATAGGTTTGCACAGAGCTGCACACCGCACTAACCAGCGCACCACAGGGCAACGTGGATTAACGTGGAGCAACGTGGAGCAAAGTTGGCTAAACACAGCCACACCTCCTAGCCTGTCTGGACAGTTGTAAAATAAAAAGCAATGACAAGGTTCAAACCTGGGACACTATGCACCATAGTCAAAGCACTGAACCACTAAGCCATAACAGCTTAGGATAAATATGCACTGTTAACATACATATACTAATAAATGGAAGATTAACCATTGCTAAGCAGGTCTGCGGTCAGCTGAGAAATTTCAAAAATGGCCAATCACCAAAAAGTGTGGGAAATTTGGCATATTTAAGCTCCATAGGCGGGAATACTCACCATAACTGATTGTAGCTGCCATCTGTAGTCAGAATGTCTGGTGCTGTAGAGGGTATTCGCTTTAGAGTGCAACGCTGGGGCATTGAGAAGTTGAAATACATGGTTTGGCTCCTTGTCCACCGTCATGAGTCAAGACTCCTGCAGGGACAGTTCCAAGGGACGGAGTACAAAGCAGAGGCTTGGAACCGGTTAGCTCATCATCTCACCAGTGCCACAGGCATCCCTCGGACTGGTGAGCAGGTCCGTCACCACCATGCAGACCTGAAGAGACGGAAGCAGGACCTACTGAACCAATGGATACAGGAGGCCCGTGACATGTGAGGGGCCCCACCACTGAGTAGGTAGCCATGGAGTGAAGTATGTTGGACATGCTAATTTAGTCTATATAATGGATAGGAATGTCTCAATATCCCTTCATTTACTCCACAGCTGCAGGTGACCGTGCTGCGAATCAGCAAGCCTATGCAGATAGGCTGCTAAGGCTGCACCACCAGGCAGGTTAGTAATTCTTCTGCATGTATTGTTATTTAAAATAGGTGAGAGAGCCTGGAATAAAGTATTGTAGCTCCATGTTAAAGGCATAAAATGGCCTGAATAATGTCTCTGCATGTACTGTTATATAAAATAAGTCAGAGAGCCAGAAAAAGAGTGTAGTAACCCATTAATAAAGGTAAAAGAAGTCCAGAATAAATATCTCTGCATGTACTGTTATATAACATAAGTGAGTGAGCCTGAAAAAGAGTGTTGTAACCTATTACTAAAGGTATAATATGTCTTGAATAAGTCTGCTGTATGCACTGTAATATCAAATAAATGAAAGAGCCTGAAGAAAAGTGTGTAATGTAATTAATAAAGGTATAATACTTGGAGTGTGTGTGTGTCACTTACTTTGAAATGTAGTTGCACCCTTGCATTATATAAATAGTAATGTTGTATTAAGTGTTGTCAACCCACAGTTGGGCAGTCCCATATAAAGTGGATGAAGGCAGTTGCATTAGTTGTGAAGCATATATTCAGTCCTCAACAGTTGTTTATTGGCTGACATGCATAGGTTAATCTGGCACATGAGTAGCTTGTTTATGTGTTCCCCAGAAATGTGAGTGTGCTACCTGAAATGTAGGGTTCTGTAGAAATATAACTGAAAATGTCACGTGAACACATCCAGATATGCAGATATATAAATATAAATCAAATATATAAGTATGTAGCAGTAACATCTGCATCTTGGACAGTTAGTATGTCAGATATAGGTCAGGTATATAATGAACCAGCCAAAACCATTACGCAACCTAATGCATGTTGCCTAGTGTAATAATACATGTAGGGGATATACATCTGCAGTCAATAGGAAGGTAGTGTACACTAAAGGTACATATAAGATGTTAATGGAGGTCTCTTTTTACACCCTACTGTATGTGCATAAACAATGCAATTCCACACCTCAATGGGTATGTCTATTCTCACAACATTTGTTGGGACATATGTCCTATTGTTCTATAAATATCTGCATGTACGTTGATGCATGTGCCCTGTTCAAACATCACAATCTTGGTGGCCTGTTGCCACCAACCATCCCTGCATGCTGTTGGAATGTCCACTGTCATTCAATATATGCATGTTTTATGCCTGCTGTTCAACTGTTGGAACCCTGGTATGTTGGGTCAATGGGTATATTATTGCATGCTGTTACAACTAATTTGAAATGCTGTTGTCTTTGTTGTAATTAAACACACCTAAGCACAGAACGTATGGGAAAACCGGTCCCAGCGAACCCACCTGTCCCTCCTCAGCCGGCGATTGCATCTGGTACTAGCAGGTCTGGTGCCCAGCCCGGGCTCCCCTCCTCTGTTGGTCCTGCGCCACCTTTGGGTGGAAGCACTGCAGGGGATGGGGCTCATCCCCCCCATGCAAGTGTGGGCAGAGAAGGGCCTCCTGTCACCCTATGAAGGTTCCAGGCTGTAGTGCGTAGGGAGGTCCAGCATTCAGTCGCTGATCCCCTATGCCAGCTCGAGGCGAGAGTAGCGCAACTCATGGGTGTGCCTGCTCCTCCTACACAGCCCCCAGCACAGCCACCCTCAGGGCTGTGAAGGTGCAGTGGTGACTGCCCATGGGTGGGGATCTCAGTTCCACTGTTACCATCTGTGGACTCATGGGCTTGCGATTTCCAAACATCCATCCCCATCAATTGTGTACACCCACCCCATGTGTCATATTCCGCCCCTGTATGTGTCTTGTTTGTCTTGTCTGTTTACCTCCCCAACCTACCTCCCCATATATACCTACTTCCTATACCTCACATTCCACTCTCACCTGAAAAAAAATTAAAAAAAAGGGCAATCTGTTCCCACAAAAAAATTACACCCCATACATAACTGCCCATTTCGCACACAAGTCCTCTGGACATTTAAACTGATAATCATAATTGGTAGTACAACATACTTTGTTGTCCTCACCCCTCTCTCAGGGGTGGAAGGTTTCAAATTTCACTCCAAATTTATTACATATGCACAGCTGTTGCTGGTAAAGAAATGGGCAGCTATGGACCTTCCCTACACCCATCCTGCACATCCCAAGCTGGTTTCCCTACTGTCTTTCCCTCTTTGTGCCCCCTTTTTCACCACTTTCCTATCTCCCCATTTTCTTTTCTTTCAAAGAAATGAGTGCAGGGGTTAGCGGGAGTAAGCACTTTTAAGCAGTAGTTAGCAGGTTTGCACCAGTGTGCGTATGAGTGCGCTTAGCTTAGTATTGCTAAGCATCGAGCAAACCCGCTCAAACCTGCTTACAACTGCTTAAAAGTGCCTTAGTCATTCTGCATGGCAGGGCCTCTGTTCTGCTCAGCAGCAAAATAAAACACCTCTGTCAGTCTTGAACCCCAGACCTTAGACACACTAGACTGCATGAAGTATCACTAAGCCACAACAGATATACAATAACTTGGTGCTGAAATAAATATATCATGCATTACAATGAGGGAATGTAAAGGGAAAATAGGAATACCATAACACAAATCTTGTTCTGTGGACCTTTACCAGCAGTTGTTGTGGAATTGCATGACATGACTGTGAAAAGAGAACCAGCCATTCTAGCAGGGAATAATGTTACAGTAGCACCTTACAAACCCCACACAGTATCAGAGCAGGATAAACACTGGCATATTTGAATAGGGCAGAGGCCAGACTTCCCAACTGTGACTGCTTTACAGGGATGTCCCTGATTCGTAAACAAATGGTAGCTGTGCCCCTCTGAATCCATCTGAAAAGTACTAACATTAGGCAGAAAAGTGGGGAATCACACTTAATGAATAATGTCAATAAGTGAGAGTAGACATTGCTTGCACGTCAGAAAAGGTGTAGTAATACATATGCTCCGATTCCCTCGAAGTCTCAACTGAAATATGTCTGTAATATATTACAGGTGTATCTCACTTATATGCACCTTTCCTTGAGGCTGTTCAAATATATACCTGAGAGTATCTGAGGCCTGGCAGAGGCAGAAACACATGGGCATATCAGCTTTTCTGCTGTTACACACTCTGCAAATAGCTTTGGAAGGAGTTCCACAAGCATGCCCTTATGTAGGAGTACAACACAGAAATATCAAAGGATGTAGCCATGTACTGCTAGCAACCAACTGTGATAATGCCATTGCTCCAGTGCTGAAAATACTGGTGTGGTGCACAGACAAAGAATAATAGGCTAACCTCTGGCTACCATCTGGTTATGTCCACAGGTGGGAGCTACGCAGACTGACTGCTTGCCTTGATAGACTAACAGGTACACAGCAACCCTGTATGTTCAGCAAGATAAACATCACACGATAGTAAATAATGCTCTCTGCAGTTCTGCACCCCTACCCAAAAGTACTATATACCTGTGTATTCAGGCACAACCAAGGATGTAGGTAGGCATACTCAGTACTGAAATATGTACAGTTGTCTTGAGCAGCCTGTGCTAATGTCAACACAAACAAACCACAAACTGTTCAGAAGTGAGTAAATTAATAATTACAGTATAGCAGTTCACAAACAGTGCATGTGCCAGAGGAATACATTGCAATAACTACTTTTGTATGGCAGTTAATTGTCGAATTCAAAAAGAAAGTACATACTCCCATGTATCCTGTGTTAGCATTTGGGGGGGTGAGTAAAATTCTACACTGAGAAGTGTGTACTGGAAGCAGTAACATTCAGGTTTGAGTACAACATGCATATCACTGGCTACAACCCTAGCTTCAGATATGAGACATATACACCAACCTTCTGACTGACACAACGGTGTCGAGAGCAAACAAGCATGGGCCCCACCTTGGAAAGCTGAAAGGACTACGCCTACCTAACCTAGCATTTTATAGTAGTGGGCTGCAATCACACTGAGTACTGCAATTACCACACAGCAGGCTGCATGCAATTACTAAATGGTGGGCACCAACTGGTGCAGAGGCCGTCACATGCACATTTGCAGATACCTAGAAAAGCAGGCTGTACCTGCTGTCCACACATGCAATAATATCATTGCAGGAACAGAGAGAGAGAGAGAGCGAGAGAGAGACAGTGACAGAGACACAGACAAAAAAGACAGAAACGGACAGAGAAAACGCAAAAAAAAAAAAAAAAACAGTAACAACAGACGGAGCAGAGAAATACAAAGGTAAGGTATGTAAGTCATATGTATTTGCTGTCATGTAGTAGATGTTTTTGAAGAGTACTCTACATACTGTGAATCATCCATATGTGGCAGCAGTGCATATCTATATGTATCTGCACATGTGCATAGGGCAAGGGACATACTGCAACTGTTAGTGAAGGGTGGACATATAAATGCTGTTGAAGGTTGTTATGTGCATATATCTATGTGGGTTGTAGTGTGTGGCATAGAAAATAGCATGCAGTGCTGGTATATGTCATGTGGTGGTTAAACGCTGTGGGACTGATTTGTCAGATCTGCTGTGTTACAGCCAGTGAGGCCTGCTAAAGCTACATGGGCTGAGGAAACCAAAATGCATTCTGCACAACACTGTGCAATACTGTTACATAACTGTATATCTCACAACTGTCGCATAATTGATATCCCCACCATGAAAGGTGGACTGTATATGTACCTATATGTACATCTATATTTACAGCAATGGATGTTTAGATGTATAGATTCATAGATTAGTACTAGGCTAACTGCCCTTGTGAGCCATTTTTTAAGCCTAGCCAATTATCCCCTGTGAGATTCAAACCCTGTACCTTGTGTTTGTAAGGCAAACACCTTAACCATTATAGAAAACTGGCTTTCTGAACATCGTCTGATCCTAAATCCCAAAAAACTAAAATGATGTTATTTTCACCAGCACGTAGGTCTACCACTTTCACCTTTACCATAAAATCAAATGATGGCACAATAATCTCCCCTGACCCATCTACAAAACTATTAGGTGTCATCATAGACAATAATCTAAAATTTGACCTACATGTTAACCAAACTATCAAAACCATCAATAAAAATCTGGGGTCACTTTATAGAATAAAAGCCTTCCTAACCCCCTCCAGCTAAAATTGCCATAGTTCGCTCTCACCTTCTTTCAACCCTTCTGTATGCATCCCCTCTACTCTCGAATTTAAACAAGACTGTCCTTAACAAACTCTCAATTTACTACAACCACATTGCCAGGTTTGCCACTGGGCTGCCTTTTAGGACACATTATTGCATCAATCTAAATCAGTCTGGGTGGCTTGAACTACCCAGCCTAATCCAGTATAACCAACTGATTATGGCCTATAAAATCCTCTATAATCCGGACAATACTCCTGCACTTAAAAATTTTATCACCCCCTATAACAATCCTAGACTGCTTCGATCCTCTAACAAACTACTAATTCAGACTAGCAAAATTAATAACACAGCCGGTGATTCTCTCTTTGCAAACTCTGTAAGTAGATCCTGGAACTCTCTTCCAGCTGATATTACCTTACTTTCTACCTTAGGTCAATTTAAAACTAGACTCAAACAACATTTGTCACTTAACTGGCTATGTCAATGTATCAAGCCTGGTTAACTCTCTCTAGAATGTGTAAAAATCTGTTAGCCAGTTTACTGTGTAATTTAATTTAATCCTGACTTGTGCTCGGGATTAACTGTAACCTGTGGGACTTGTTTAACTTGCTTACTTATGTAATCTCTGTAAATAGTCTGTTTGTAATATGTAATGCTGGTATTATGCAATGCTGTATCTGCTTACCCTTGGAGCTTTTCTCCCCGGCCCCCTGCTGAAAATGGACATGCATCCAGTCAGACTTTCCCGGTCAACAAATGTAAAATATAAAAAAAAAAATATATATATATATATATATATATATATATATATATATACATATATATATATATATATATATATATATATACATATATATAGAGAGACAGAGAGAGGGTAACGGGGTCATACGTACTGCAACAGGTGCCTGGTGACCAAGAGCATGGACTTAAGACCAGTGTCAATACTGCAGTGCCATCCCTCCTTTCCAAAACACTGTACCCATTAACTACTACATAGGTGGTAGTCTAACTAACACTGAAGGTGTGATAAGGGAACATGGGACACAGGTGGACAGTAGCCTCCCCTTTGATAATCACAGTGGCACACTAGTCTTGTAATCTGTCTACGTGGTATGTGTCATCACAAAAGGTGTGTCATCTAGGGAAATATAGGTCAGTGTTCCCCTCTACTCATCACAATGCCCCATGTGGTATGTACCTCACATGACAACTACAGCAAGTGGAAAGGCCACAGACATACCTCACAAAGAGTAATACTGGCCTCAAACAGATGCCCTATGCAGACTGACTCACAAAACCACAGCTAGACTGTGTTGCATACCGCCCACCCAGAGGTGACCTCTGCCGGACATACAGAGGTATGTCACACCCATAGCTGTTGGACAACCACCATGTCAACATATCACAATCCCTCTGGGCTACATGCTCTAGGGCCCTAAACCTCATCAGCTCACTAAACAGCACATGCTGGAGGGATAGGTTCCTATCTCAGAGATATGCCATACTCTGGAATAAACCACCTACCAATAGCAAACAAGGCTCCTCATTGGCAGTTGTCATAAATACCCCTGATGATTGTTTGGGAGATAGGTAATACACCCTGGGAATCACCTCTGTGGTTCGGGTTGACAGGGGCAAGTGAAATCAAATTACACGTGTGGCAAAGGCCAGGGTAGCATATGGCTAGGCTGCTCTAGGCCCTAGGGCCAATAGCGTATTACCTACCCATGACACGATGCACACAAACATGTACTCAGTGCAATGCATGCTATGTGAGGTTGAATGAGTGTGACGGTGAATGTGTGCAAGGTCTGTAAAGGTGTGATAGCTTAGTGTGAATTTGTTTCTGTCATGGTAGTTTGTGTCCTAGCTGTGAGGCCAGCAAAAGATGTGTATGTTATTGCTAGGCAGACATAGTAGTATGGCATACGTTGTGATGTAGTTCCTTGTTGAGGACTGTGGTGTCCCATTGTAGGCTAAAGCAATACATGTATGCTTAGTGAGTGGCACTGCTGGTGAATCCAACTCCCATATGAACTGTAGTACTACCTGAAGCTGTAGGCCAAAACAGCACAGTATGGTGTATGTTCACATTGCTTGGAAACACTGTCTTGTGTGTTTCCTGTAGTCTGCACAGATTACATACCTCAGGCATAAGGTTTTGTAAGTAGTGGCACACAGTACTGTATGGTACACAGGTAAAGCTCATCTGGGTTGGCATACATTTGTGTGTTGTATGTATGTCTGATGTGTGTGTAATTATGCCTGTACCATGCCTGCAATCATATGTGTGTTACAGGGTATACGTGTGTATCTAGCAACATGTATACTCTGTTACAGCAGTATGCCACCTATATTAACAACTGTGTACATATGTTAGGCAGGGGTATGTTATCAACGACTAGGGTGGTTTACTGGTATTACTGTAACTGTAGTTTACATTCATTGCAATGGATGACATCTTTCTTCATGCATTAGCTTGATCTATACCCCTGTGGCGAGGTTGTGCATTGTGTCACAAACAGTGTGCCGGGTACTGATGTATAGTGGTTTGATATATAGAGTGTGCCAGGCACTGTCAGTTAGTTGTGGCCTGAGCACCAATATGTGGTATTGAATGTGTGTATCCTTTGACAGACAAATGGATGCTATATATGGCAGTTAAGTGATATCTGTACTTAAGAGTGTAAAGTGTGCCACATGACTCGCTCACACATATTGTTCATTTCTTTTTCAGGGTGATGGCCCACCAACGTAATCCCTGTTACACAGCAGCAGAGGAATAGGAAATCCACCACAGCCTGGTGCAGCACTACTCCCTGCTGTTTTCCAGAACCAGCCAGCACCAGCATGAGCAGACTGCACTGTGGCAAGATCTTGCTCGTCGGGTAAATGACATAGGCATGCATAACTGGACATATGAGCAGGTATGCCATCACTGCAGTGATTTAATTAGACATGTCCGGCGGTGTGCGTCTGATATCCATAGACAACAGCTTGCCACAGGTGGTGGGGTGGCCATTCATCCGCCCCACCAGAGTGGAGGAGCTGCTCCTAAGCATGGTGGCTCCTGGCCAACAACAGAAACTGCAACAGACATGTGTTGTCATGGAGGCTGGAGCCACCCAGCATGTTGACATGGAGCGTGCAGGTAACATGCCCTATCTGTAGACTACTGTTACCTGTATTGTTAGATTATGCATATGTGAGATGTGTACTGTGTGTTTAGCAGTTGTGCTGCCTAGTGTTGTGCAATACTGATATTTGGAATATTATCTGTACATCTGTGACTGTTGACTGTTGTTCTACTGTAGTTTAGCAAACTCACAGTAGCAATGCCACAGTTGTGGCCACTGACAAACTGTCTCATATTCTTGTAGGTCCCTCTGGTGTGACAGCAGGGCAGACGATACATGCTGGTGAGTGTGTTATAACTTTAATATTGGTAATGAAATGTGCATGTCATACGTGAGGTGTAGGCCATGTATACGTAACACACCTACACATAATGCATGCTGTGCATGTTTGCTGTGAGACGTTGCACATCTCAGTAATGTCAGTAGCTGTCTCAATCACATGCAATACACAGAGCATCAGACACAACACCGTACTGCACATTGGATAGGCATAGTTGATACACATGTACACAGCATAACACGTTTGTCATACGCAGTACACCTCAACATGCTACACATGGCGTAACCAGACACCCGCTGTAAGGTCACACTTCAGTATCCCACATGTTATCCACACAGCACACATAATATACCTGAGGGGTAGAGGCCTATCATGGGGCTGTGCAACACTCTTCAACACATAACACAGTCATGTTAGGCAATTCTCCATATTGGGCACCTCACACACCCATGTACAAAGTGGCTGTGTAAATGTGAACATAGCCACGGCACTGCAGTTCAGGTACATCATGCTAGGCGGTGGTCTGGCACACATTAGTAGCCTTGAGTGACCACATGATGCATGATGATAATGGCTCATGGTACTACACCCCATCCAGTTACAGTGACCACAGTACTACACATAGCAGTCATTGCTTTGCACCTCAATGCTATGTGTGCAAACATATGCACCTATACACAATATGCATAGAATGTTGTGTGTGTGCAAAATATGCAACTATACACAATATGCATAACAGTCGCCATCTGTACAAAGTGACAGATATATGTCCTGGAATGCTATTGGGTGTATAGGTCACATGACACACATTGGGCATGTGTGATGTTTAATGTTGCAGTCATGTAGCATGCCATGTCATGGCTGGCACTGGCATGTCTGCAATATGTCCCACACTCACCATAACCACTGTACAATGGCCATGTCGAGCATTGGTATTCCATCACATATACATGCACCACTCATCCTGTGTGTGTACACAGCATGCATGTGCTACACCTGTGTCCACAATTATCTGCTACAGACACTGTAATCAGACATGGAAATCTATGTGACACACAGATAACACATCCAGGCATGGTATGTATACCTGTGAGCGATGGTGCACAGGACATTGCAGAGCTTATAATACTTGCACAGCAATGTTGTGTCCTTGTACACATTGTGTTCCAGGGTGAAGCCAATCACTGAACAACTACACACATGCATCAAAGCCATGTATACTGTTATTAACAAGGGCTGTCTACACTCACACTGCATGGACTTGATCAACACATATTCTGCATGCTGACACGTGTGAGGTGACGGTTTGCCTTGTGATACTGTCACCCATCTTCAACCACTATTGAGTATGTTTTGGATTGCTGGTGTGTGTGTGTATCTATTGTAGTGAGGAGTGTATTTGTGTGCATGTGTGCATGTGTGCATGTGTTCATGTGTGAATGTGTTCATGTGTTCATGTGTGCATGTGTGCATGTATTCATGTGTGCATGTGTGCATGTTTGATAACATCATGTACAGATTGTAAAGTGTGTTTCCTGTCTTCCTCTCACAGGTGCTGAGGTTGGGATGGCTGAATGCAGCAGGGAACCTGAAGTCACTGCCACAAATAGTGGAGATGATGATACATGTATTGTGGCACAGGCAGGTTTGACAGGGTCTGTCGTTGGCCAGTCAACAGTACACAGCTTTTCACCCCATCTATGCACTCACTCATACTGCCAATACATCGCTCATCACCAATGGCCTTAGCCGAGGGACAGCATACAGTTGGCATTGACCAGGATAGTGTGGTATCCATGGCACATGCATCCCCTCACAGCAGCCATACCCAGATTCCTGGAATGGTACCACATAGGTGGATGTCCAGGGGTTCTCGTGGGAGCACCGCTGGTCATAATGCCCCTGGCAGATGTGCCCCCACAGGTCTTACAACCTCAGGTATGTTCTGGGCTGTAATGCAGGCACAGGCACGTATGGAACGGTACACCAGACAGGGACTAAGGGTGCAGAGGGCCCATAACACCACTATCAATGACAGTATCCATGTGCCATCCGTAATTACACCAAGGTCATTGATAGACGTTGGGGGGAGACATTAGATGCCCTCCACAATGTGTTTTCCATGAGCCAGGACTGTGCGGGATGGATGAGACATTGACACGGATGTATGCCAGCAACATCAATGGCTGGCAGTCATCATGGATGACCCACAGATCACAGCCGCTCCCGTAGTGGCAGTACCATCCCCAGCAATGCTGGGGCTGGCCTGTCAATTGACCATCCTAGTGGACCACATGCACATGGCTCTGACCAGTCCCAGCAGGGACATGGGTCCAGTCGACATACCTCTGCCTCTGATGATAGTACCCAGTCAGGCTTGGTACCCAATACTGTCCATAGCACCCATGCCAACCACAGGTACGTGCCGTGCCCAGAGACAATGATCTGTACAGCCTGGCAGGTGCAGTCTGTGGCTGTCCCACATCCTCCCATATATGGCAGCCACATGGTGAAGCTGTGTGCATGCAGACACACATACATAAACCAAACACCTAGGGCTCACACATACACACACACATTACATCAACATTGGCCCATGCTGTACTGTTGACCCTCACACTTACACACACACACACACACACACATACACATACATGTCGATTGGATGGGTCAATGTCGGGCTCTGGCAAACCAACAACACACCCTGTGCATATGATGAAACCTGTGCCACCTCTTGTCATCTGTAACATTGATGCAGGAACAGGCTAACACGGTGCTGATGCACAGGGTGACATTATAGCAGTGTAGCAATGTTAGCATGTTGTCAACAGGAAAGTGTAATGATATCCTTGTAGGTATATCTGAGCAGGCATGATGCATCAAAGCTATGATTGTCAATGTAGTATTGTTTACACCAGTGTTAAGTCTGAGTATGTATTGTCTGCCCATGTGCCACTTGGCTGAAGTGTGTAGTGTTGGCAGCATGTGTTAGTGAGTGGACAGTACGTGTGTGATGTGTGCAGTACAGATTTGCAGGTGTACATCTGTGAACATGGTGGGGGTGCACTGTCTGGATGTACGTGCATAATGGACACATGGGATGTGTGACATACCCTGTATTACACAGTGTTAACATCTCATAGTCTCTCTCGGTGGCCAGTATGCATTCTACTACAGATATGTTCTAACATGGGTACACATGTGTATGACATGGTTTGACACTATGCTGTGGGTGATACTGTTACTATCTGTCAATGTTTTGCATTCTGGTAGTATACACAACCTCAACAGCCTGACTATAACCAATTATTAGATTATGTCCTGACAACTGACACACAGATGTAGGGAACTCAGTAACAGTTGGATCCTTCCGGTACTATACTATAACAGTAACCAGTGGTATTGACCGCCACCCATTCCTGGGACCACACCTGTTTGGCATATATCCCTCTTAGATACATGCAAACACACCAGGGATATGTCCATCCACATCTAGAAATGCATGCAGTGGCCTACAATGCATTGTCCGGATGGGACACATATCCTACACAAGGGTATCATACAGACAGATACCTGTTGTCCAACCCATGCTGTATAGCTCTAAGCCAACTATAGCATAGTCATCCACATTTACTATACATAGTATCCCGACAGTACCACATAGGTGGTAGCCCCCAACATGTATGTTGGGTACCGATGTGTACATACAGCCAAGTGTTATGTCATCTGTCCTTTGGTATCCACATATCCAAAGGTATTCTGAAGTCCCTCGGTGTATCACATAAGCAATAAGGGGCCTGTATGCATACATATCCACAAGGCTGTTGTACACCTATAATGACTGTCCATTATTGCCAGACTTTGTTGTGTATGAACATGTCTGACATATACCCCAGGCATGTACCCTCACTCACACTAGTCTATAGAAACTGTCATGGGTGTGTGTGACACAGATGGCCTTGGCCACAGATCACTACAGTGGCTGGCCTTGTCACATACATACATATGTGACCTACGATCTGAGAAGCAGCGGCACAATCTGTCAAAGGTAACAGATGTATTCATGTAGTATGCAGGCTTCACAACTATGTACTAATTGAGGTCACGTACATATATGTATTTGCCACACAGATATCTGATGTGTGCAATGCGCATACTGTTTTTATCCTGATATGTCATACCGTAGTATAAGCAAAACCCACACTGCATTGACCAACAGTGTCACACACACTCAGCAACTGTAGGACTCAAACCCCTACATAACTATGTTATGACACTAGAGACATACGCATTAACACGATGCACTATATGTTCTGGTTTC
>NC_056739.1:509899745-509914745 GCF_019279795.1 Protopterus annectens
ACTACCCTCTTCAAGGGATATCTTGACAAGTGGATGGGTGACCATACGTTTACCCCTGGAATTTCTTCTGGGTCCCTAGTAGACAGATGCACAATACACTAACCGTACAACAGCTGTCTTGTGTGACCTACTATTCAAAGGCACAGTATACTAGTCTACAGGGTGGTGAAAGCCAAACACACTCTGGCTAGGCTTATGAATGCCTTAGGGCTGATAGCTAGTATCAACCTATGAACCTATGTACCTATGATAATGTTTGGAGTGCACATTGTTTATTGATGATACTGACTGCAGGTTTGTTATCTTCTTTGCTTTCCCACTTTCTATGTACAACCTATGTATCTGTAGTACATATTTGATTATGACAGGGTTCCAAGATGTTATATATGTGTCTGTTGTCTTATAACTGTGTGCACAAGGCAGGATTGGTGACTAGTGGGACATTCCTGGGTTAACACGTTAACTGCCAGATATGTCTGGCCCACTGCTGCACTCAGACATGGCCTAAGTGTGTGAGCATGCCCAGTTTGCCCTTTCAGTGTTTTGTTGCCTGACATTTGTCTCATTTATTCAAGTGTGTGAGCATGCCCAGTGTGACCTTTCAGTATGTTGCTGTCTGGAGTCCACTACATTTGTTACCATGTGTGAACACGCCCAATATGAACATGTATACTATGTGTGTTGGAAATCAAGTTATATTTATACTGCAGGGCTCACCTTTGTGTCATAACGTGGCATGAATTATGCTGTGCCTGCAGGGTTTCCATGAGACACTTTGCATAGACTTACCAACATGTCTTAATACAGGCTGACTAGTGAAATACTTCTGTGGTTTAGTGGTTTGATACTGTGACTATAGTGCACAGTATCCTGGATTCAAAGCCTGTCACTGCTTTAAATTTTCATACTGGGCAGACCAGACTGCTTAAGGTCCAGTAAAGCATATATGTGCATGTTTACCTGCTTTTGCTCAACTATGCCCAACTTTGACCAGACTTGCCCAACATTGCTCAACATTTTTCAACATTGCTGAACATTGGCCAATATTGCTCAACATTGCCCAAAGTTGTGCCAGTTAGTGTGTACGATTATGTTTACATATACTAAGTAGTGGCAAAGCTGTTTAGCACTGCTTTATATTGCTTAAAACAAGGCAATCATACCTCAGGTGGTGCTGCAGGGCTGTCTATGTCGGATGCATGGAGTACACTCCCTATACATGTTTGAAAACAGGTAGTGTCAAGTTAGGCATCCCTGTTACTATATGTGCGGGTCAGGGAGAGGTATCATTTCCAGGGTTCCTACTGAGCCAGTGTATGTGTTATGCGTTGCCTCTTTGCCAAGGCCAAAGCATACTGGGCATGCCTCCTTCTGCCTACTGGGGCAGGCTCAGGTTGTTCCTCCTCCAAGTTACGCTCTGCCTGTGATGGTCTTGGCAATGGTGGGGGGCTGTTTGGCCCGGGCCTATGCTGATCCTGCTGCAGCTGTTTTTGCAGGATCATATTATGTAGCATAGCACATACCATGACAATTTGGGTACATGTAGTTGGTGAGTACTGCAAGGCTCCACCAGATGTGTCCAGGCACTGGAACCATGACTTGAGCAGCCCAAACACATGCTCAATTACATTTCATGTTTGTGCATGTGCCTCATTATGGTGTTCCTGTTCAGGTGTGTGTGCATTTCTGATGGGTGTCATCAGCCACAGCTCCAGTGCATATCCAGCATCCCCCACTAGGTGACCATGAGGGGTGTCCCCACTGGCAAATGTCTGGTACAGCTGTGTCAGATGCCAGATATGGGAATCGTGGTAGCTTCCAGGGCAGCCAGCACACACATTCATTATTATGCCCTGGGCATCACACACGACCTGGCAGTTGATGGAGGGGAAGCCCTTGCGGTTAATGTAGGCCCTACCCCGCTCACCAGCTGGGGCTTTGATGCATATGTGTGTGCAGTCTATTGCACCCACTACCTCAGGGTATTCTGCTATTTGCTGGAAAAGACGCATATTGCTGGCCAATACCTCACGGGAATTGGGGAAATATACATGATCACCGACATGTGCTGACATGGCATCCAGGAACTGATGCAGTACCCTGGATGCTGATGCCTGTGATATCCCCATCATATCACCAGTTGGTCTCTGGAAGGTACCTGTTGCTAGTATTCCTAGGCCAACACATACCTTGGTTTCCACTGGAATGGGTTCCCCTCTGTTGGTTCTGTGTGTGAGGCATGGCCTGCACAGCTCAACAATTTGCTGCATGAGGCCTCTGTCCACTCTATAGTGCTCCACTATCTCCAGCTCACATAGCCCCTGGTAGGTTACCCTGGGCCTGTACACTCTTCTCCGTCTCCTCACTGGGGGTTGCTAAGCAGCATTCACATTGTCACCACCCTCAGCATGTTGCATATGTCACCTTATGACAGCAATGGCAGCCCCTAACATTTCTTTGTCTCAGTAAAGCTTTTTGAGTATTGACTTCTCTTAGCTTACTGGAGTGCTGCAGTGTCTCTGAGGAATACATAGTGGAAAGTTGTTTGCAGAGTTTTAAGTGCTGGGCTGGGCTGGGCTAGTGTACTGCCTGTGTAATTGCCTGATTCTGATTGTTTTCACCTGCTAGCTATGCTGATTCTCCCTGGTGAACTTCCTACTCTTTGTTGTGCTTCCTTTTCCCTTTCTGTTTCCACAGGGGGCAGCGCCGGGCACACAAGCACAAACACGCGCACACCAGCTCACACATGCACACACATGCTTACACAGCCTAACACTTGCTAATTCCTGCTTAAACACTTGCACATATGCGCAAACGCGCATACACAGAATTCAACATCCTTACACATACTTATTCCGGCTTAAATGCGCGCACAGGCGCACATGCGTCCACACAGTCTTACTCGGATTCGCGGGCGCGCACTAGCGCACAAACACGTTGCAGCCACTTCAACCAGAAACTTTAGTGTTATTCACGGCATACACCTTCTATTTCTTGACTTTAGCTAGGATACCTGGTGACACACCTCTTCCAGTGATGAGTAACTGACAGCAGACACATGCCACTCTGCTCCAATGAGTTACATTCTTTCATATATACCCCTCTCATGATGTCACCTATCTTCTACTCTGTTACTCCCCTTATCCTACTCTTACACTCCACTGACTGTGTTCATTTGCTATGTAAACTTGGGATTCACTATCCTTACCCTCATTTGCATAGGATTGCCTACTAATGCTTGGTTACATCTCTTAGACTGAGTTTCCCCCTTAGCAACCTCTACTCGGTAGCCATGTTGTCTTCAGCCTACCATTCACTTGCATTGTATGGTATGATATTCTTTAAATTCCCTATTTGTGCCTTTTAATTTTTGGTTTTCTGGTTTTTAGAGTGCAGCACGTTTGCGCTGCGCTGCGCTATGCTTAAACCTCAGAGATTGGGGAAAAAAATTATTTCTTTTTTAATATTGCATCAGGGAACATTGCCAATGGCTGTATATTTGGCCATTGGCATGCTTTGTCAACTGGATGCAGCCTTTATTTGGAGATGTCACGGCTCCATTTTGCTATTTGCAGAACTGTATTCAGTTGTCAACTGAGTACATTTCTGCAAATACTGTTCTTACTCGGACAGGTTTGGGTTTCCTGGATCGCATACTTACCTCATTTGCATGCCTTTTGGCAGCAATTGAGGTAATTTGCATATCCTAACCCTGTCCGTGTAAGAGCCATTTTAGGAGCTCTCTTGCACGCCCCTGCTGGCTGTTCCTGGATCGCTTGTCGGACTTGTTGGCTGCATGGAATCTTACTCTACTCTTAGACTCCGTGCAAGCCATCGTGAATCTGGCCCATTATCTTTCAGAATGAAAAAAATGCTTCTGTTCTTGATCATATAATAGGAACCATAAAAACGGCACAAGCAAAATACAGGTGTAATAAAGACACGAGTTTCATGGACTTCTGTGAATGCAGTGTAAAGGTTTTTAAAATTGTTCACTGTATTTCTTAAAAATTAACTAATATTATGAAAAAAAATACTCCAAGATATCTTCTGTATGATTCCACTGGCCAGTATCAGAACAGGAATAGCAAAGTTATTTTAATTGACTTTCATGTTTAGTTGAAGTACCATATTGGGAATTAAGTAATTGTATGGATAAGAAATGTCTCTATACTCAAGGTTGCACAGTTAGTATATTTAGTGATACAGGATAAAGTAAGGTGCAGCATGACTTCCCACCATCTTTCAAATGGACTGCTTTATTTTTGTTGTGTCAAAGCCAATATTGTAATTGTGTTTACTTTATAAACATAATTTCTATATAAATCAGGATGTAGTGAGTTTCATTTATTAGTCACAGACCATGACACAGTCCTAAAGGGAATCAGTTTTGGGGTAGTAAGTAATATTTCTCTATCTTTGTTCATGAAATGGGGGAATAAAGTAGATACCTACAATCCTATATAAACTGTTCAAATAAATAAATAAATAATCATTTACTTAAGTTTGTGAATGGCAGTTGCAGGCTTTGCAGCATTCACTCTTTTCCATAGAAATCAATACATGACAGATATGTTATTTGTGAAATTCCCCCAAAACAGGCTTTGTCTTCTTATTTTAGTATAAATATCATTCTCATGTTCTTGCTCAGAATCATCTTCTGGACAGTAGATAAAAACTTTCTTTACTCTTTTTTATGTCAGTTCAGTGAATATAATTGCCAGAATTCAGAAATATGTAAGACACTGCACCATTCTGTTTGCTACAGGATTGCTCAATTCACTGTGCCACAGTCATTCAGAGTCCACTACAGCAATTTATCATTAAGTAGCCTTTAGTCCATTGTACTATACTAGTCTCAAAGGCCCCATGCAAATGGGGCCGTACAAGGGTATTGCTAATGAGAACCACCATGGAATTTCAAACAAGATAGGAATAGCACAATAGGTATATTCAGGTACTTACATACTATGCTATCTTGATAAAAAAAAAAAAAGTGTACACTATTTGTGATGGCATACACCCATTCATTCTTATGGCATGAATAGGGCTGTTAACATTGTGACAGGTAAGTACTGCAAAGTCACCTGAATGCATACAGTGGATATAAAAAGTGCACACACCCCTGTTAAAATGCCAGGTTTTTGTGATATAAAAAAATGAGACCACAATAAATTATTTCAAAAATTTTCCCACCTTTAATGTGACATATAACCTGTACAATTCAACTGAAAAACAAACAAATCTGTTAAGGGAAAAAATATAAAAAACATGCAATAAGCTGGCTGCATAAGTGTGTGTATGTGTGTGTGTGTGTGTGTGTGTGTGTGTGTGTGTGTGTGTGTGTGTGTGTGTGTGTGTGTGCATGCATGCGTGTGTGTGTGTGTGTGTGTGTGTGTGTGTGTGTGTGTGTGTGTGTGTGTGTGTGTGAAGCTGCATGAATGTCAGTATGTGCACAGATGTACATGCGTATGCAAGAGCCTGTCCAACTGTATTGCATGTGTTAGTAAGAGGGACACCAGTGTGGCTGCATGTAATAATGCAATGTTCAGATATGCATGTGTATATAGGTGCCTGTCCAACTGCATCACATGTATTGGTAAGGGGGACACCAACATGATTGCCTCTAATAATGCAGTGTTCAATTTAGAGGCATGAAAATAAGTCTCTAATGACCTATCATTCCATGTGACTTCAAATTATTACTAAATTGCATCATATCTTTCTTGTGGTATTGGGTACTGTGCCTCTGATGACCTGTTGTTTCAAGTGACTTTAATGTGTAAATAAATTGCATCATGTCACTTTTGTGGTATTGGGCACTGTGCCATTGTCCAAAAACAACTGGTAGTGATATTTTTTATGAATACCAGCCAGTGCTATGAAAACGGTAAATATATCTCATTTTGAACCTACAATGAACTACAGATATAGACTTTGGACTACACCAGATATATAAATGTAGTCCACTTTCTGTGTCTAATATAAAATTCTTGTGCTATATCCTTGAGTGTTCATTTGTATAGAGCACCTTACTTTTACATGTAACTGCAGATAATACTATTCTAAATCAGTAAAGAAAGGTGACTCCCTGTTCTTCTTATCCCAAGATCAAAACATAGTTGAGCTAATTAAAAGGGGAAGCAAGTATATAATGAGAAGGCAAAATAGTATTGTGACCTTTGACAGAAATAAGGAACTAATTTAATGGCAGTGAAAAGATAATTTAAAATAGGAAGAAATTAAGTTTCTTCTTGTTGGCTAGATTTATACTAGCCTTGAGTTAATGCACGCAATTATAGATGTGACGGCACTGTTTGCTGAATATTATACTTCCTGTGGCTGGTCTGATCAGATATCTCTGAAAAAGGTCATGAGAGAAAGTGGCCAAGCACTGCAGAGATGTTTGACAAGTCTGCATTTAGTCACTAATAGGGAAGTATTCTGTCAGATGTTAAGAGCTGCATTAAAAGGTTTACAACAGATGGGATGCAACATGGCCATCACTGCTTTCTTTCTGATATGCTTATTTTTCCCAGGTAAGACAGTACGATTATATGTATTTTCTAAATAAAGCAATCTATTTTGTACATGAAAAGGACCAAAATGCTAAAAGCAGAACAGATGAAGTCAGTCATTCATTCAGAAAAGAAACCCAGAAATGAAGCATAAATGAGAATTCATTTGTTATAATTCACAAACTTTTTTTCTACTACTGTTTTTTAAAACAAGGAATTCTAATGGTACACATAAACAAATATTTCTAACAAATGAAACACTGCTGAAAATTGCATGCATATACTAATTTATATTATGTCAAGATTTGGGATGGAAAGATGTTGGTTTACTGTAGTAGTGCAAACAATTTGAACACATATGCTTTCTTTACCATTTGAAGGAACATGTGTGTCAGCCTTCCAGTGGTAATCACTTTGCATTTCTGTCTTTCAAGTACAGTTATTCTTCTTTAATAGTGCATGTTGTAGGATGTGTTAGTCATGGTAGATTTCAGCATTCATTTACAAACAAGCAAATTCTATGCTGAAACATTTGACACATTTAAGTCACCTAGTACAATCACACATTATGCGAGTTGAACATGTGCATATCATATGCTGGTTTGCCAGTTCTTATTAAATATACCCTGGCTTTATTGTCATATACATGAAGCTGCAAAGAACGCAAGAGTTATACTTGGTCAAATTCAAGTTTAATTGCAAAAAGAATCAAGTGATGTTTCCATTGATTCCATAGTCATCAAAAGATACTTGTTTTGCAGGGTTTTTCAGTTATGTGTGTTTGCCATTCAAAACATATGTTGCTTAAATGTTATACATTTTAGTTAACTAAACCTGTTACATGGGTGGTGCCTCTAAAGGACTGTGAAATGTTGCATTGCTGTTACACTTTAACAGTGAGATTTCTCAAAATATTCCCTTTTCTTCAAGGTATGGCAATTTCAGAGCTGGTATATAAGTATAGGGGATGTGGGTTCACATCTCATTTCAGGGGATGCAGGGAAGCTTGTCCCCCTGGAAAAAAAAGTTTAAAGGAAAAGAACGTTGTTCACTATTCACTCTTGAGTTTCACGAATTAATATGGAGATGTCGCTTCCACTTACCACCCCTTCCAACACTGTTGTGTGATCTCAAGAGTTAGCATATTTACAGATGGTAAGGGGTACCAATGGGCCTCCATGTGTAAATATCTGTTTGCTTTTTGATGATTTGATATTAATGGACTATTTTCACTGGAATGTGTTTTGAAGAAAGATTTTTTTTCATTGATCTACTATAAACCCGAATGGTAGTCAGTGCTGGATATTTTGTTACATATTGTATAGCTGTCAAAATGTAAAATGATAATTTACATGTAAAGAAGTAAAAACAGCCAAGAGAAAATACAGCACCATGATATACCTACACAAGACTATAACAGCTTTTAGATAGGAAAAGAGATGAGAATTAGATGATTAAAAAATATCCTACTGGAAAATGAGGAACGCATAACTGCCTTACTTTCTCCCTGCTGATTTTTCTGGTTAAATTAAGTAATGGGAAATATATAAAAAGAGAAACATCTAGTGTTTTGTTGATAATCAGCCATTAATTATATGAGCTCTGTGTCTATTTCAGACAGTGTATAAAATTAATAATAAACTTTAACTATTAAAGCCACTAGTGACAGAAGGACTTAAACCTAAACTTTTCACCAGTGCATATGCTGATATAGGAAAAGACAGAAAGATGCATGCTGATACATAGAGTTGTAGATGAGCCAAAGTTAGTTACTGTCAAACATTGGCCAGAAAGTGCTTTACACACCTATTAGCTGTAATAGTTTATAGACAGCATGCTTCATAAAAACTGAAGGCCAGCATAAGTAACAGAAATAAAGCAGAACCAGCTGTCAAATTATAGAAAACAGAACAAATAATTTGCTGGCTTGGGCTTCTAAGAATGTATTATGGTTATGACATGTTAATAAGCAGGTGGTCCCCTCAGTCACCATTTACCTCATGTGTGATGTTAAGCAAACCATGTGGACAGTGCTATGGGGTGACTGGGAATTTGGGCTTGGCTTATCAGTGGTCTCCTAGACTACATGTCTAGTAACTACCTATGAGGCTTTGTGTAGTGTAACTACAAAAAGAGAAGAATTAACTGAGCCACGCTAGAATGAAGCTAAAAACAGCATAACCAGCTTATGCACCGCAGCTTATACACTATTTCAAATAATGCAGTCACACATTTTTCAGTTCCCTGTTTCAATAGCAGTACTTGGAAAGATTCAAGTTATAGTTAACTGTACCGAGTTGTGTGTATGAAATATCTTTATATTTATGTATATGTATGTGTGTGTGTGTGTGTGTGTGTGTGTGTGTGTGTGTGTGTGTGTGTGTGTGTGTGTGTGTGTGTGTGTGTGTGTGTGTGTGTGTAAGTGTACAAGGGAGAGAGAATACATTACTGTGGCCAGAATTTCCATCACTTTATCATAAAAAATATGGATGGTCATGGTAGTGCAGCAGTTAGCATTGTCGCCTCACAGCAAGAGGTTTTCCAGTTTGATTCTTGGTTGGGGTGCCTTCTGTGTGTTGTCTGCATGTCCTCCCTGCAGTCTCTGTGTGGAGTCTGAATATCTTTTAAAAATGCTTATTTTTGTCTCCTTAAACTAGACCTAACACATACGATCATTCATTCCTACACTACTGTAGGTATCTAAGTGCAATCGATATTTTGCTTCTACCTGCAGAACCAAAGTTTTGATATCAGCACTCCATTTCTATTACCTGAAAGCAAACACTTTCTTAATATATCACAAAACACACAGCTAATGTGTTTTTTATCTTCTTTTTAATGGACAGCTCTAACTTTGTCATGTAAAGCTTTTTTCCATGTTGCCAACATAAAAATGCATTTACAAGTGATACTATACACTAAAGGAGCACTCTTACAGTTTTCCATATTTTTGAAAATATTTTACATTCATCTCTGGAAGTATAAACCTACTTGCACACTTCATTGCCATTCCTTCTTCTCCTCCCTCTACTCTAAACAATTATCCTGATTAACATATAATTTAATATTTTTTACTTCAGTTGTAAGTGTGGTAAATCTATTATAGCTCTCATAATTCTCACATTACTCACAACACATCTTAATGTCTAAATATATTCTTTACTTATAGGTTCATAGGTTCATAGGTAGGTACTAGGCTATCGGCCCTGGGGCCTATGCAAGCCCAGCCAAAAAGGTACCCTGGCTTTTGCCACCCAAGAAAATTATTTTCCTGTGCCACTGTCGAGCAGAGCCACAGAGGTGATCCCCTGGGGTGAATTTCCTATTTCCTATCCAATCAAGATTTTTTACTTAAGACTTCTTTACTTAAATGAATATGAACTTAAAATTTGAAATACTTCTCAATACCTTTATCTGCTAACATGGTTTATTATTTCTGCTATTATCCAAGTATGATAAAAGTCTTCCTTCTTGTAAATCACGTCAGTGTATATATCTTTTCAAGATGATAATATCATTGCAAGTACTTCCTATGTTCTTTGTGTGTATGTTGTTGCACACTATTTCTCTCCAACATTTTATTACCATCAGCTTTTAAAAGTAGTTTGCCAGATGTTATATTAGTTGCATAAGTTTTGATTTAGATATTCAAATAGAAATTACTCTAATGAAATGTCCAAGACTTCATGTACATTTTCCTAAATAACATACATGACACAAGGCTGAAAAGACTTTTAGTCTTACTTAATAAATCTGCTTACTTAATCTCATGTATTCTGCTTAAGAAGTTATTTGTAGTCTAATGTGGACAAATATTTTGTCTGTTAAGGACCAGCTGCATTAAATATCGTACACCATGACACATTTTACTCTATATAAAATTGAATTATGGTCTGCATAACCGACTTGGAAAAGTATTACAGTTTCACCTGTATTTGTTCACAAATACATGTACACTTTATCAGTCTCTGCTTCCATAAAATCTTGCTTTTTTTCCTGATTAACAGAAAATATGACAGTCGTGTGCCATATTGTCATGGTGTTTGCAGTGCATTTAACAGATGGTTTGACTGATAAGGGAGATACAATGTGATGGCAAAATAATATATAGTAGTAAATGGGAAAGCTAATATGTGTATGAAAACATTAGTTTCAGTTTATTTTATTTTTTAGAGAATCCCAATAAATAAATAAATTCAGGAACTGCACAGAAAATAATGACCGATTCCAACACAGCCTCTATGGCATCACTGTGCCATTATGGTTACTAATACTGTAAGATATTTCTTTTTTTTCCCCTTGTTAAACTAAGGAGCCTAATTCTAAAAGACGTGTTCTAATTGTGAGTGGCTTATGCCAGTGTAAGACTGCTTTATAGATAGAGTTTACACCAGAATAAGTCAGTCATACCAAGAGCAACTTTAATATCCAAGGACAATGATAGAGAAATTTTACACTGCAGGTGTAATACAATAAAAATGTAAATGCAGGCAATATGTTCAGGTATAAAAATCTGTCCATTAATGGTAAGACATAGTGCAATGAGTAGACGGTACTGTTACCTAAAATGACAATCAAAAAAGGTGCAGTACTGTAACGACACGAGATGTGGCATGACACGTGGCATACGTGAAGTCATTAAAAAGCTTGACAAGCAGTTATGTAATAATCAGCATAATCTAAAGTTATACTGGTATCAGATAAATTACTAACTTGTCACAGTACATGACAATTATCAGAATGAGTAACCTGTTATCTTAATACTTCGCTAAAACTAGCTCTTAAAGAGCATACACACTGCCTCAGTTTAGTGTGGTCATCATTAGGATAGAATTGTTCAAGAAATGTAGTTTAAAAATCATACACAAGGGTTTATGTTGCACTGGTGATATATAGACTTAGTTAAATCTCTGTTCACTTTACAGCAGATGACAAGCTAATGTGGAAGCAAGGGTTTGCACAAATATAATAATATACAATGAATTTATTGTTGCTTCACCTTAAACAATGCTCTCCATGTTATTTTTCTTTCCATTAACTGTGCTTCCAGACAGTCTATTCTTACTAGATTTTGTTGACTTTCCAATTAAAAAGTATAAGCAATATGAATTTTTTACATAATTTTTATCGTACAGTCTAATTATATATAGAAGATAATGTAAGCTGTATATGTATTTAGATGGAGAAAATAGTACCAACAAGTACTGGCCTAGCTGTGACACCCCTACAATGGCCCAGTAATCAAGGAATATCAGTTCTCACCACTGGCAACAGTGGGGAGTGTACACACTGGAATGATGACAAGTACACACCAGTAAAGTGCAATTTCCCTTAAGAGCACATAGAGATCACAGGCAGTTTGTGGCTGGTCACTCCCTGTTTCTCCAGATCCCCAATAAGACTCCTCACTGGCACAGCTATAGGGTTGAGATCTCAGCTGAGTGGCCAAACCAAGATCTCCAGTACCCTATCTGAACAATTGGTCCTTTGTGTCCCTGCCCAAATAGCTGGCACACAAAATCTTTGAGATTTGATTTATATACCAACACACATGTGCACACACACACACACACACACACACACACACACACACACACACACACACACACACACACTCCTGAGAAAGGCTGGCACAGGTTAACTAGTTATGCCTCCCTTCTGAACAGACTATAAGGTAGTTCCGATTGCCACCAGCCACTCTTTATTAGCTACTGTAAGGCCCTTAACAAAGGATATCTATTCTTACTGTGTAATGTTATTATTATCCAAATGGTAGTGTGACCAAGCAAAGCTATTGGCGTGGCCTGTACAGTGTCACCAAACAGATATGCAAGTACTCTAAGAGCTTAAATATGTCTCACAAATATTAGCCACAAAGAAGGGTGTCAATATATTTAATAATAAATTATAAAAGAACAAGACAATACTCAGTACACAAACACAGTTACTCCAGAGTTCATAATCACAGGAAATATTTTAAAACAACATTGCAGGACAGTCTCAAATAAATACAGAAAACATCAAACTAATATTTACTATGCTTTTATCTATATCTAAAAGAGATACTATGCCCTAAAGCCTACTCACAGCAAGGCAAGTGCAAATGGTGATGATGAGTGGATTTTTTTTCGGTCAAAGACAAAATGCAAAATACACAATTTCTCTCTGAGAGAGTTCTTAAATTAATATCAAATATTATTGCTGGGTTAACTTGAATGACATCACTTTTTGTCACCTGACTTCAGTTCCCAGGCTAAAACAGAAATTAACAGAATTTAACATCTCTGTGTGAAAAATACATATCTCTCAGATGTTTGCAGATCTTGGAAGTTGTAAAACAATAAAACACTTTTACATTTTAAACCTAGTAATTACTGCTCTTCCAAGACAATACAAAAACTTCTAGCTCTAGACAATGTGTCTGCTACACTGAAACTGAGAGAAAACTTTTATTGCACAATTGTAAAGCAATTTAATTTCAACTTATTTTCTTGACGTTTTGCAAGGTAACCCTTTTATGTTCTAGTTTCTACAGTTAAAATATACATTTGCACATGTATAGTGTTTATATGTATTTCTATTCTAAGTCAGCAGGGTATGCTGTGGTTACATTTTAGCTCAGTATGCAATGTATAAATCATATCAATAATTACAAATGACATAGAATTATTTACAGAATTCCAGATAACTGGACTGGCAATATTTCCCTATATCACACTTTGTAAACATTTCAAACTGGAAAAGCTACACATAACTAAGGTTCATTTACATCTGCACCTTCCACATGGAAGGGATTGCATGACAAGGCTAATTACCGACAAAAGTTGTTTTCATAAAGCAAATACATTGCATTGTACAGTAATTAGAAATAGTGGATATACAGAGAACTAAATGGAATTCCATTTACAACAGTAATAGGACAATAATG
The DNA here is from genome assembly GCF_019279795.1 of Protopterus annectens. NCBI lineage: Eukaryota > Metazoa > Chordata > Ceratodontiformes > Protopteridae > Protopterus > Protopterus annectens. The sequence goes on from NC_056739.1 coordinate 509,913,192, forward strand.
AGCATGGATTGGAGAAATAATGGTGCTTGAAGAACAGCACACTAACACTGTACATGAGATAGGAATAAAAGCTGAAAAGGATAAAATGAAAGGGTGGTGGAGAATTTTTTACTAAAGAGCTAGGCACAACAGTATATTGCCCCTTTCTTTCTTTTCTTTCTTCTTTTCTGCTTTATACTCTTAGCATTTCATGCCCTAAGCCCATAATACTACTGTCAGGGTAATCCAGAATTTTGTGTATGTGTTTGTACGTGTGTGCATGTGTTTGCATGTGTGTGTGTGTGTGTGTGTGTGTGTGTGTGTGTGTGTGTGTGTGTGTGTGTGTGTGTGTGTGTGTGAGTGTGTGTGTGTGTCCTGTGGTATATAAATATGTGATTGAAATTACTGCTGCAGGGTGAAATTAAATATACAGTGGAAGGTACTAGGGTGAAAGGGGAATTAAAGTTGACAGGAAAAAAAAATCCGATGTAGAAATCAATATAGAACATGAGGTCCATGAAATCATCGGGTTCACTATTAATAAATGCTTCTCACTTGACTGACTTATGACTTTTTGACCCCAAAACATCCAAAACCATGGGAGGTTACTAGCTGCACTTCCATAGTAGCAAAACACAACAATCATTGTTTTGCAGAAGAGCAAGCTCCCCTGCATATTGCCCAGTAGTAGGGTAAAAAAACTTGGAGAAAAAGGACAATGTGAGGAAAATGGTGTATTCACCTTTGCACTTTTCTCAGAGGCTGTCCACCATGTCTGCATGCTGGCAACGTTGGCAGTTCAACATTCTGAAAATTGATGAAGTATGAAACACTGAACAGTAGGGCTAGTAATACCACTGAAAGGGCCATGACCCATATCTCTGACTATTAGTGACTCAAAGTTAATAGTATAGGTTCACATTAATGTTGATCTGAGGAAGCACCTTGTTTATGGGTTGTGGAGAGTTTAGCTGCTCTGTGCAGAACAGCTGTGGAAGAGTTGTTTTTGGTTACTTTTGGATTTAAAAAATCTATTTTAGTACTGTTGTAATTTATGCTGCAGAACCACATCCTTAAATATTTTTATGCTGGCACTCCAAATAAGAATTTTTGACTAAACTCATTTTAATTTTGATGGCAGCATTCAAAAAGTATAGCAAATGCGGCAACATTGAATTCAGACTCATAACACTAAATGGCTTGCACTAAAAATGCGATGAGTAAAGCTACCAGATACTAGCTAGTATTGTAGCTTATAACTGTTTCTTCACAACGCAGACTGGTTATACACACAGACACATGCACATCTTCACTAGAGATTTATTCATTCATATCTATAGACAAAACAATGCTCAGTCAAATAAAAGCAAAATAAGTGCAAAAGCTTAGACTTACATGACTTCTCATCTCAGAAATATTATGGGTCACTTTTAACTATAAGATGAAATCCTGACTATGACTCAGCTGACCTGGGTTTGGTTTGCATCATGAGTAATGCTGGAGATAATATCCAGTAAAACAAATGATGAGATGAATAGCTGCTCATCTCTTACATAGGAGAAGATGTGGGACTGT